>NC_069503.1:146140948-146440948 GCF_027579735.1 Bombina bombina | reverse complement strand
GAGGGTTCAGTAGGGGGGGGGGGGATGGGGGGGGTAGAAGTGTTCATGTAGCGCTAGATCGGTCCAACACCAAAGAACCACAATCACCCCATATTATTTGCGGGAAGAATTACTTTGGGCAATATGCCCAAGTTTTGATCTGGAGGTCCACTGATCCATGGATGTGAGAGACGTAGGACTCCATTCTCTTAACAAAGTCCAAAATGTCGATCACTTGCTCCCAAGAGGGTGCAGCACGTTGTAGCCACATACGGGCCACAGCCAGTTTAACGGCCAGGAACAGGTAGATACAGAACAGTTTTTGAGGTAAGGTTAACTTACCGGGCAAGATGTGAAACAGACATGAACTTGAGGACAGAGGTACTGGAATACCCCCCGAAGAGCAATACCGGATTGCTCTCTGCCAGAGCGGCTGAATCTGTGGGCAAGACCACCAGATATGTTGAGGGGTTCCCATGTCCTCGCAACCCCTCCAGCATTTAGGCGAGTTGACTGGCGAAATCTTAAACAAGCGAATGGGAGTCATATGCCATTGGAGCATGACCTTGAGGAACAACTCATACAGAGTTGTGCAGTGTATAGCTTTCTAAGTGAGTTGGACTGCAGTCCGCCAGTGCTGTGGTTCGTGTGAGACCGCCAGGGAAGATTCCCAGTGCCGAATCGGGGGAGATTTGTAGAAAACTGGGGGTTTCATGAGTACAAGATACGAAATGGATAGGAGTTTGGTAGGAGGGGCCAGAGAGTCCCATCTCACCTCCCAGGTAGTTTTGGTTCTCAAAGGGCTTGTATCAAAGCCCCATGATATGAGGAGGCTACGTAGTCTCCAAAATTCAAAGTGTAAAAGAGGGGGTGGGCTAAATTTCCGAAGGAAACTTTGATAAGTGAGTAATTTGTCTCCTGCATAGAGGTCTGCTATATTGGTCAAACCCAAAGCAAGCCATAAGTTAGGATGAGAGTCTGGTAGCGACAGTAGTAATCCTCTTAAGGAGTGTGACGGTGAGGGGTGAGGCGCTATGGACGGAAGGCTACGAACCTTATCCCAGAATCTCAAATTCGACTTTATAATAGGGTTAGCCAGAAGGGCAGGCGGTCTAGAGTGCTTGGGGATCCACAGAAGATCTCTCAAGGTATACCCAGCCGGAAGAGACGCTTGTTCAACCTCTGACCACCGGCTCACCAGTGTCGAGTTCCATTGAGTTACATGGGAGAGTCTGGCTGCTTCGTGATATTTCAAGATATTGGGGGCAGCCGCACCGCCAGCTAGTAAGGGCTGTTGCAGGATGTTGGTAGCTAGTCTCGGGACTTTGTTGCGCCATATAAATTTATTGCACAATTGCTGGAATTTATAAATTTTAGACCTAGGGATCGGAATAGGGAGCGAACGAAACAAATAGGTAAGCTTCGGTAAGAGGCTCATTTTAAAAGCTGCTATCCGACCCAGCCATGAGAGCGATGGAACATTCCATGTGTCGGTAGACTTTTCGATATTTGATAGCAGAGGAGTAAAATTCAAGTCAATCATCTCCGAAACACTATGGGAGAGATAGACTCCGAGATGTTTAATATGGGACGTGGACCATGAAAATTTATAGGTACGTTTTAGCGTACCGAGAGTCTCTTCCGAGATATTGATTGCGTAAGCCTCTGTTTTAAGAACATTTAATTTATGGTAGCTAACTAAGGCAAATTTGTCCAGCAGCGAATATAGATGGGGGAGAGAGGTAAGAGGGTCCGATACAAGTACTGTGAGGTAGTCTGCGAATAGAGCAGTCTTCTGCTCTGTGCGATGTATGCAGACCCCTTTAATCAGAGGGCAAGACCAGATAGCCTCGGCCAAGGGCTCCATCATAAGGGCAAAGATGAGCGGGGACATTGGACACCCCTGTCTCGTGCCATTCGTGATCATAAAAGGCCTGGAGCAGAACCCCAGGCCCTTGACCACTGCTGACGGGGTAGAATATAACGCCGCGATTGCTACAATGAAGGACTCCGGAAGGCCAAATCGTCGTAGCACAGTGAACATATATTCCCAGTTCACCCTGTCGAAGGCCTTCTCAGCGTCCAGCGACAGGGTGACACAGGGCAGACGTGAGCCATGAGCTTCAAAGTAGATATTCAGGAGTCGTCTTGTATTATCCGGGCCTTGCCGATGTAAGACAAAGCCCACCTGATCTGAGTTGACCAGCATAGGTAATAAGGAGTTAAGGCGCGAGGCTAGAATTTTAGCATACAGCTTAACGTCAAGGTTCAGCAACGAAATTGGTCTATAGCTTCCACAAAGCGTTAAATCTTTCCCTTGTTTCGGGATAGTGATGATAGTGGCCTGCAAGAATTCGGCCGGGAAGGTCCCCTGCTCACTTGCCAGTGTAAAAAGACGCCCTAGAATGGGAAGTAGCTGAACTTGAAACTTTTTATAAAATAAGTCAGAAAAACCGTCCGGCCCCGGGGATTTGAAAGCTTTGAGGGATTTAATAGCTTTTTTAATTTCCATTAGTGAGATGGGACTCTGCAATGAGGCAATACGATCCTGAGGAACCACAGGGAGATTTAACGGAGTTAGAAATGCCTCAACAATTTCAGATGTTGGGGGGAAAGTTGAGCCGTCCTGTTTTAAATTGTAGAGAGAGGCATAATAGTCCGCAAAGGCATTACCAATATCTGTAGGTTTCAAAATGCACCTTCAACAGGGGGATGCGTGCCGCTGCAGTTTTTTGACGTAGCCGATTAGCCAACAGTCTGTCTGCTTTATTACCTTTATGGTAGTATATTTCTTTAAGCCGTAAAAGTCTCACGGCTGACCTCTCGGTCTCCAGATGAACTATCCGTGCCTTAAGGTCCATTAGTTGTTTGGACAGTGTGGTTGTGGGATTCATTTTATGTTCCTCAGAGATCTTACGGAGGCTCATAGTGAGTTGCGCTAGGGTTTCCCCTTTGCGCTTTTTATCAGCTGCCGCTATTTTTATGAACGACCCTCGAATATACGCCTTCAATGTTGCCCACAAAGTAAAGTCATCTACCTCATTGGTGTCGTTTAAAGTTAGAAAGTCTGCAATGTCCCTAGCAATAGAAGCTTCTGTTCCAGGAGCTGAGAACAGATGAGGATGTAAGCGCCATGTAGAGGATCGTTGGAGTTCTATAGAAGATCGCAGAGTAATATACACAGGATCATGGTCAGACCATGAGCAAGGGGGGATCCAAGCACGAATTACCCCATCTAGCAGACTCGGGTCACAAAAGAAAAAATCTAAACGCGAATAAGAGCGATGTACCGAAGAAAAGTAAGTGTAATCACGAGCAGTCGAGTTAAGGGCGCGCCATATGTCAAACAGGTTAAAGCGGTAGATCAAATTCCGGAATTTGTGCGACAATTCAGCTAGTGGCTTAGGGGATTTGCGAATGGTATCTGATCGCCTATCCAAATTGGGGTCCCACATAATATTAAAATCACCAGCGAGAAGCAAGAGGCCTTGGCGCAAAGCTTCCAGTCTCTGGAGGAATTTACGCAATGACCGGATATGTTGTTTATTGGGTCTATAATAGGAGGCCAATGTATACATAGCGCCATCCAACTTACAAACAAGAATCAAATATCGACCCTGAGGGTCAGCTTCAACAAAAACACTCTCATATGAGACATCTTTGTGTATAAGGATAGCCGTTCCTCTTGATTTCTGGGAGAAGCTAGCAGTCTCGACTATCGGGTACAATTTAGACTGAATGGGTGTCTTTGCACCTTTAACCCAATGGGTCTCTTGGAGAAAAACCAGGTGGGCACCAGACTTGGCTAGAGACCTAAGGCAGATGCTGCGCTTAGTCGGGGAGTTGAGCCCTCTCAAATTGTGAGTGACACAACAGAATGGCATACTTGCAGTTACGTTTCTTCCTTGCGTAGGTAGGGGCCAGACGGGCTAACAAGAAGGAGGTGGGGTACGCTAGGGAAGGAGGGTAATTGAGGGGAGGAGAAATAGGGTGCAGGGCGAAAAGGAAGGGGGAGACACAAAAAAAAAAAAAAAAAAAAGGGGAGGGGTAGTTAAGGTAGATAAATACACTTAGCACAGTCTCAAAATGTGAGAGAAAAAAGGACCGCTGGTACGGACAAAATCTGAGATAAAATATACAAAACAAGCAAAACAAACAAATTCGAGCACAAAGGGTGCGGTATATAAACAAGGTAAACCGCGTGTGTAGCCTCTGGAACACGTATCCAGAGTACTTTAAGTGGGGGGGAGGTGGCCAGTACTAGCCAGTAGCTTGGTTATTAGATTATACAAAAGAGAGGAGGGAAAAAATAATATGAAGTGAGAGTAGGGGGGAGGGGGAAGCACATAGACTCTGGATCAAGGAAAGAGTGAGCAAGAGGGTAGAGGGGAGAGAGAGGACAGAGGGCCAAAGTGGAAAAGGGAGCAGAGGAGGGGGGAAAAGGTAAAGCCATTTATGGGCCAGAAGTACAAAGGCAAAAAACAGTAATTAGAAAACATCAACATAATAATAGTAATCTAAACGGATAGAGTGAGTAAGCCAGCTGTGTAGCACCACACCTCCATAACACTGTAAATCACAGATATCTCATTGGCCTATCCAAAAAGAGGTAGGCTTAGTAGCATAGTAATGATAGAGGAAGGATGCATCACAGAATGGCATAAGCATTATCATGCATATCACTCGAGGTGGAGATCAGACATAAAAAAATAACATATAGGGAATAATATTATGGAAGAAGATAACAAAACCAGTGGTAGATCAGTCAGTTAGTTACCATAATATGTCCACCCCACCGATTAGGCAAGCACTAGCAGTACATAAATATAACAATAACATATGCAATAAAAACAGTAACATATGCAATAAAAGTAACATATAATCCGCAAAACTCAATGGCTATGGAACATCATTAAAACATTAACAGTCAAATCAGAGAGATCAAGTATGCCAGTTGTGGAACACAACACCTCTCTGCGCTGTGAGTCATAAGCAGCGCGTAAGCCCATCTCTGAATAAGTGGGGATGTATATCACCGAATAAGGCACCATGAAACACAAGTGGCATATGCATTACAGTATACATCATCTAAAATATAATTTAACTGGAGAACAAGTGGTAGATTTAAAATAATAGTGCTCATGAGAGCATCGTGACCATTAATTGGTGGATTCAGTAGTATACTGTCAGTAGGTGGCCATCCCACCATCTAGGCAGAACACAACACACCGACAGCAGTACCTAACAGATAAGAACAAAATAAAGTTTTAAACTCTAATTCCTATCATTTTGTGGCTGGTTAATTCTGTAAAGATCATATTTGTGTATAACCTTTAAACTCATTTCCTCATATCCAGGTAATTATGTCAGAGAGAAGAAATAAATAAGTTTTTGTATCACTAGGTAAAGCAAACAAGGTTTGCAGTTTCCCTTAGTGAAATTTAGTTTTAGCCTCAGATAGAGTTCACGTTATACAAACTGAGTTATATAACAAAACCCCAGGAGGCGTTATAAACCATAAGGTAAACACAGAAAATAGCAAAGTTGTAGGTTAGCGTACAGAAATGATCTAACTAAATACTATCTACATGTGGAAGAAATATTTGGCATAAGCATAACAAAGAAAGTGTGAATATGTGTTAAAAGAATTGGTACAATCTGACCTGATACCGGTCGTTGTTTGGGAGAGGAGCCGGAGATGAGTCGGCGTGCACGCTGTGAGACTCTGAGGCAGGGAGAGGAGCTGCGGGCTGCAGCTGATGACGCGTCAGGTGACACGTTAGTGAAAGGTTCAGGATGAGCTCGGAGCGCTCCGGCGGTTGATTAACTTCCACTGCGGTGGAACAAAGTTGCTTTCCAGATGTAGGTATTTGCTAGTACAACGAATAGGTAGGAAATCCGGAGACAAGATTTAAGGGCAGGATGCTTGAGCAGCTTGTAAGGTAGTGGTAAACTCACTTAACCAGCAAAGGTAGCTGGTGAACAGCGTGTTTAAATAAGCCAAAACAGGAAGAGGAAGGATCCAATAACTGTCATAGGGAGTTAACCCTTACAATTACATATTGAACTTAAGTTGAAGAACACATATAGGTAGCGCTGATATTTAGTGCAGAATAGTTAGCTTAAAGAGACGGTCTGCTTGACTTTTTTATTGTTTAAAAAGATAGAAAATGCCTATACTATCCATTCCCCAGCTTTGCACAACCAACATTGTAATATTAAAGGGACCGTCTACATATTGTTTTAAAAGATAGATAATCCCTTTATTACCCATTCCCCAGTTTTGCATAACAAATACAGTTATATTAATATACTTTTTACCTCTGTGATTACCTTGTATCTAAGAACCTTCTGAAAGCCCCCTGATCACATGACTGTGCCTGTTTATTACCTATTGACTTGCATTTAGTATTGTCTTGTGCTAACTCTTAAATAACTCCCTGTGCATTAACACAGTTTTATCTATATGACCCACATGAACTGATCAGTCTCTTGTTGTGAAAAGGAATTTAAAAAACATTTGATAAGAGGCAGCCCTCAAGGTCTTAGAAATTAGCATATGAGCCTACCTAGGTTTTGTTTCAAATAAGAATACAAAGAGAACAAAGCAAATTTGACGATAAAAGTACATTGGAAAGTTGATTAAAATTACAAGTCTTATCTGAATAATGAAAGTTTAATTTTGACTAGACTGTCCCTTTCATATACTTTATAACCTTTAAACCTCTAAATCTCTGAATGTTTCTAAGTCTCAGCAGGTTGCCTCTCATATCAGTGCATTTTATCAGCTTTTCACAGCCAGACAATGCTTGGTCATGTGTGAGATATAGATAATACTGTGCTCACTCCCATGGAGTTATTTATGAAGTGGCACTAGCTGGCTAAAATGCAAGTTTGTAATAAGCACTGAGATAAGGGTGCAATTTGCAGAAGATTAGATACAAGGTAATCACAGACATAAAAAATATATTAATATAACAATGTTGGCTATGCAAAACTATGGAATGGGTAATGAAGGGACTAACTTTTTAAACAATAACATTCTTTGGGTAGAGTGTCCCTTTAAGTTGAGGAACACAGATTCTCGTCCAAAGGTAGCTGTGATATATAATATAAATGTATATGTGTTAGCTTCACAATAATTCCAGCCCTCTTGGACAGCCAATGCTCTAAATGCAGAAAATCTGAGACGCATGGATAGTTGAAAAATGTATAAAAAAGTAACTTTCTCTAATTAACCCCTTAATGACCACAATGTACCCTGTATGTCACTGGTCGTTAAGGGTTTTTTCAGGACATAATAGCACAAGTCTAGAAAGAACACGCTATTAATGCCCTCCCTCCAGCAGGCTTTGTGGAATAGAGCAGTCTTAACGCTGGTGGCAAGACCGCGCTATAAAACAATCACGTGCCAAAAAAAGGCCAGCGACATACAGGGTACGTCGCTGGTCCTTAACCCCTTAGTGACCAGAGCACTTTTCCATTTTCTGTCCGTTTGGGACCAAGGCTATTTTTACATTTCTGCGGTGTTTGTGTTTAGCTGAAATTTTCCTCTTACTCATTTACTGTACCCACACATATTATATACCGTTTTTCTCGCCATTAAATGGACTTTCTAAAAATACCATTATTTTCATCATATCTTATCATTTACTATAAAAAAATTATAAAATATGAGGAAAAATGGAAAAAAACACACTTTTTCTAACTTTGAACCCCAAAATCTGTTACATATCTACAACCACCAAAAAACACCCATGCTAAATTGTTTCTAAATTTTGTCCTGAGTTTAGAAATACCCAATGTTTACATCTTCTTTGCTTTTTTTGTAACTTATAGGGCCATAAATACAAGTAGCACTTTGCTATTTTCAAACCATTTTTTTTCAAAATTAACGCTAGTTACATTAGAACACTAATATCTTTCAGGAATCCCTGAATATCCATTGACATGTATATATTTTTTTTTAGAAGACATCCCAAATTATTGATCTAGGCCCATTTTGGTATATTTCATGCCACCATTTCACCGCCAAATGCGATCAAATACAAAAAATTGTTCACTTTTTCACAAATTTTTTCACAAACTTTCAGTTTCTCACTGAAATTATTTACATACTGCTTGTGCAATTATGGCATAAATGGTTGTAAATTCTTCTCTGGGATCCCCTTTGTTCAGAAATAGCAGACATATATGGCTTTGGCATTGCTTTTTGGTAATTAGAAGGCCGCTAAATGCCACTGCACACCACACGTGTATTATGCCCAGCAGTGAAGGGGTTAATTAGGGAGCATGTAAGGAGCTTTTTGGGGTAATTTTAGCTTTAGTGTAGTGTAGTAGACAACCCCAAGTATTGATCTAGGCCCATTTTGGTATATTTCATGCCACCATTTCACCGCCAAATGCGATCAAATTAAAAAAACGTAAAATTTTTCACAATTTTAGGTTTCTCACTGAAATAATTTACAAACAGCTTGTGCAATTATGGCACAAATGGTTGTAAATGCTTCTCTGGGATCCCCTTTGTTCAGAAATAGCAGACATATATGACTTTGGAGTTGCTTTTTGGTAATTAGAATGCTGCTAAATGGCGCTGCGCATCACACGTGTATTATGGCTAGCAGTGAAGGGGTTAATTAGGTAGCTTGTAGGGAGCTTGCAGGGTTAATTTTAGCTTTAGTGTAAAGATCAGCCTCCCACCTGAAACATCAGACCCCCTGATCCCTCCCAAACATCTCTCTTCCCTCCCCTACCCCACAAATGTCCCCGCCATCTTAAGTACTGGCAGAAACTCTGCCAGTACTAAAATAAAAGGTATATTTGGGCTTTTTTGTGCATTTTTTGTTAGCATATTTACATATGCTTCTGTGTAGGGATCCCCCTTAGCCCCCAACCTCACTGATCCCCCACTAAACAGCTCTCTAACCCTCCCCCTCTGACTTAATGTGCGCCATCTTGGGTACTGGCAGCTGTCTGCCAGTACCCAGTTTAGTGAAAAAAAATGCTTTTTTTTAAATAAAATATGTCCCTTTTCTGTAGTGTAGCTTTCCCCCCCCCCAAGACCAACCCCCCACCCCTTCCAGATCCCTTAGATGGTTTTGAAAAAAAGTTTATTTAATTTTTTTTTTACTTTTACTTTTTTACTTTTCTGTAGTGTAGCGGTTCCCACCCTCTCCCGCCCCGTGCACGCGCCCGCCCGCCACCCCCCGTGCACGAGCGCGCGCCCGTGCGCGCCCCCGACGGTCCCGATCCCGATCCCGCCCCCCGTGACGTCACGCGCAACACCGATGGCCGCCCACCCGCCTCCCAATTCGGCTCCCACCCACCAACGATACCGGCCATCGATGTCCGGTGCAGAGAGGGCCACAGAGTGGCTCTCTCTGCATCGGATGGCCATGTATGGTTATTGCAGCATGCCTCCATATCGAGGCATCACTGCAATAACTGGAAAGCAGCTGGAAGCGAGCAGGATCGCTTCCAGCTGCTTTCCACACCGAGGACGTGCAGGGTACGTCCTCAGGCGTTAACTGCCTTTTTTTTGAGGACGTACCCTGCACGTCCTCGGTCATTAAGGGGTTAAGGGGTTAAAAATAGATTTACTATAGTAATATATTTGCTACAGGCAATCATACAGGACCGGTTCTGAGTGTGTTGCATGAACCTTTGGCAACAAACCGGGATCTTCACTATACTATATACTGTTAAATATCCATTCACTCTCCATTATCACAGTCTGAGTTTAATAACACAGAATTATACTTACTATTACTAAATGAAAACAGATGTTAATTTGTACAGTAACAAACCTTTAAAAACACGATTGATACAAAGATTTTTTTTCCCAAATAGTTACAAATCCCAAAAAAATTAATGACAATTTTACATCAATTTATACTGACTTTAGGGAGTGTGTAAAATGTAATAAACATGTTATTTGTCTTTTTTGGTGTATGTATGACACATTGTGCACCTGTTTTTTTAATATAAAATAAATATCTAAAAACGTTTTTTAACTTGTTCTGTATAATAAGCATAATTATTTTATCATGAAGTTTGTCTTGTTGCAAATAATCCTAAATATCATAAAACTATTTACACTTTATCTTCAAATTAAAGGGTTAATCGCTATCATTTTGGGGAAAAAATGATTATTCACAAAAATCTTCCTTTTTTTGAAGGCGATCATTAGATACGTTTTTCTAAAAAAAAGTTGAAGCTATACCATTGCTGAGTCTGTATTCTTCTTACTGCTTGCTACATTAGTGTTAAATACTAATGTGTAAAGGTATATGGGAATTAGAGATGTGCAGGGAAAAAAATTGTTTGCCTAAATATTCATTAGCTGTGCTATTCGGTTTTCGTTTAGTTTAAAACAAAACGAAAATCGAATTTTCATTAAGCATTTACATTCATTTTCATTAAAATTAAATTAAATTAAAAACAATTTAAAACCAAAAAAAAAAAAAATCTTTTCACACTGTATAAAGGAATTTATTCTTTAATGCAATTGCAAAATGAACATTGTATGCGTAATTATTTGATTCAAATATCACAAATTTAACAACTGATGGGTTTCAATGGCAGAAACAATTTGAGGATCGTGATCACTAGCAAACCATGCTGACACTATTGAGCTAAGTTCAAAAATCATTATTAGCTGAAAATATGGGAAAGATTGTGATCAATCGTCTAAAAACAATGGAAAACCCAAATGTTCGACATTTTCTATACTTTTAAAGGGACATTTGTTAGTATATGCAAGCTTTGCAACTCCTGAGTATAAATAATTATTGGGCAAATAATTGCCTAGATTTAGAGTTTGGCATTAGCCGTCAAAAGCAGCTTTAAGGGGTCCTAACGCTGCTTTTTAACGCCCTCTGGTATTTAGAGTCAGGCAGGAAAGGGTCTACCGCTCACTTTCTTTCCGCGACTCGAGGCTACCGCAGATCCCCTTACGTCAATTGCGTATCCTATCTTTTCTATGGGATTTGCCTAACGCTGGTATTACGAGTCTTGGAAGAAGTGAGCGGTAGAGCCTCTACCGACAAGACTCCTACAGTCAAAAAAAGTCAGTAGTTAAGAGCTTTATGGGCTAACACGGGAACATAAAGCTCTTAACTACTGTGCTATAAAGTACACTAACACCCATAAACTACCTATGAACCCCTAAACCAAGGCCCCTCCACATCGTAAACCCTATAATAAATCTTTTTTAACCCCTAATCTGCCGCTCCGGACACCGCCGCAACCTACATTATAATTATGAACCACTAATCTACTGCCCCTAACATCGCCGACACCTATATTATATTTATTACCCCCTAATCGCCCCCCCCCCACGTCACCACCACCTACCTACACTTATTAATCCCTCATCTGCCGACCGGGCCTCGCTGCCACTATATAAACCGCCGCACTCCCACCTCGCAAACACTATAATAAATTGTATTAACCCCTAATCTGCCCTCCCTAACATCGCCGCCACCTACCTACAATTATTTACCCCTAATCTGCCACCCCCAACATCGCCGCTACTATAATAAAGTTATTAACCCCTAAACCTAAGTCTAACCCTAACCCTAACACCCCCATAATTTAAATATAATTTTAATTAATCTTAATAAATTTACTATAATTAAATAAATTATTCCTATTTAAAACTAAATACTTACCTATAAAATAAACCCTAATATAGCTACAATATAACTAATAGTTACATTGTAGCTATTTTAGGATTTATATTTATTTTACAGGCAACTTTGTATTTATTTTAACTAGGTACAATAGCTATTAAATAGTTAATAACTATTTAATAGCTACCTAGTTAAAATAATTACAAAATTACCTGTAAAATAAATCCTAACCTAAGTTACAAATACACCTAACACTACACTATCAATAAATTAATTAAATAAATTACCTACAATTAACTAAACTAAAATACAATTAAAATAAACTAATCTATATTACAAAAAACCCCCACTAAATTACAGAAAATAAAAAAAAAATTACAAGAAGTTTAAACTAATTACACCTAAGCTAAGCCCCCTAATAAAATAAAAAAGCCCCCCAAAATAATAAAATGCCCTACCCTATTCTAAATTACAAAGTAATTGATGGATGAAGATAGAAGACCCCGCTTGGATGAAGACTTCTACCGGATGGAGGACATCTTCTTGCTCCGCTTAGATGAAGAATTCGGCTCGGCTGGGTGAAGACGACTCAATGTAGGGAGATCTTCAGGGGGTTAGTGTTAGGTTTATTTAAGGGGGGTTTGGGTGGGTTAGAGTAGGGGTATGTGGGAGGTGGGTTTTAATGTTGGGGGGTTGTATTTTTATTTACAGGTAAAAGAGCTGATTACTTTGGAGCAATGCCCCGCAAAAAGCCCTTTTAAGGGCTGGTAAAAGAGATGATTACTTTGTAATTTAGAATATAGGGTAGGGCATTTTATTATTTTGGGGGCCTTTTTTATTTTATTAGGGGGCTTAGATTAGGTGTAATTAGTTTAAACTTCTTGTAAAAAAAATATTTTCTGTAATTTAATGGTTTTTTTTTGTATTATAGATTAGTTTATTTAATTGTATTTTAGTTTAGCTAATTGTAGGTAATTTATTTAATTAATTTATTGATAGTGTAGTGTTAGGTGTATTTGTAACTTAGGTTAGGATTTATTTTCAGGTAATTTTGTAATTATTTTAACTAGGTTTAGTTACTAACTATTTAATAGCTATTGTACCTAGTTAAAATAAATACAAAGTTGCCTGTAAAATAAATATAAATCCTAAAATAGCTACAATGTAACTAGTAGTTATATTGTAGCTACATTAGGGTTTATTTTATAGGTAAGTATTTAGTTTTAAATAGGAATAATTTATTTAATTATAGTAAATTTATTTAGATTAATTAAAATTATATTTAAGTTAGGGGGTGTTAGGGTAAGGGTTAAACTTAGGTTTAGGGGTTAATAACTTTATTATAATAGCGGCGATGTTGGGGGCAGCAGATTAGAGGTTAATAATTGTAGGTAGGGGACTGCGAAGTTAGGGAGGGCAGATTAGGGGTTAATACAATTTATTATAGTGTTTGCGAGGCGGGAGTGCGGCGGTTTAGGGGCTAATACATTTATTATAGTGGCGGCGAGGTCCGGTCGGCAGATTAGGGGTTAATAAGTGTAGGTAGGTGGCGGCGACATTGGGGGGGGCAGATTAGGGGGTAATAAATATAATATAGGTGTTAGCGATGTTAGGGGCAGTAGATTAGGGGTTCATAGCTATAATGTTGGTTGCGGCGGTGTCCGGAGCAGCAGATTAGGGGTTAATAATATAATGTAGGTGTCAGCGATAGCGGGGGCAGCAGATTAGGGGTTAATAAGTGTAAGGTTAGGGGTGTTTAGACTCGGGGTTCATGTTATGGGAAACAATGGGGCTGCGTTAGGAGCTGAACGCTGCTTTTTTGCAGGTGTTAGGTTTTTTTAAGCCATCTCAGCCCCATTGTATCCTATGGGGATATCGTGCACAAGCACGTTTTTCCAGCTTACCGCTACAGTAGGCAACGCTGGTATTGAGGGTTGAAGTGGAGCTAAATTATGCTCAACGCTCCCTTTTCTGAGGCTAACGCAGCCATTCATACAACTCTATATACCAGCGTTGTCTTAAGGGTGCGCTGGAAAAAAAAGGAGCGTTAGCACCGCAGGTCTTTACCGACAAAACTCTAAATCTAGGAGAATGAATGGAAGTCACACAACCCCCAAATTTACCAGCTGTGTTCTGCTTAGTAGCTTAAATACCTGCTTCTCCTAAATGGGATTGTACAAGTGGGTTTAACCACTTGGGGGCTTAATACCTACACTTGCAAGAAAACTTTTGTAACCCTTTGTATTTACCTGGATGTCTGTGTTAATTATTCATAACATGCGGTCTGATCTTCATCTAAGTCACAGTTATAGACAAACACAATCTGACTAAGCTATTAACACAAAAACAGTTGTACTTTTACATTTTTATTCGTAGACATTGAGTATCATGTACAGTGCACGATGGGGAAAGTTAGTGAATCTTAGTGTTAATGACTTCCCCAAAAGATTTTTGGAGTCAGGTGTTTCAAATAAGGAGATGAGATAAGTGTGAGATGCACAGTGCCATGCCCTTTAAATAAAGGCACACAAAGCCTGGTTTCCGACACATCTCTTCTCAAAAAAAGATTGCTAAGTGTGAGCTATGCCTCGATTACAACAATTTTTACATGACCTTAGAAGACAAATTATACAGATGCACGTAACTGTAAAGGGTTACAAAAGCAATGTGAAAGACATGGGTGTTCATTAATCCAGGGTATAACAAATTTTCTACAGATGGAATAAATGCAGGTCTATTACTTCTCTCCTTATAAGTGGGCATCCTGCTAAGATAACTCCAAGAGCAAAAGTTAGCCACAAAAGACATTAACAAAGCTCTACAGACTGCAAAAGTCTTTGTTTATGTGCACTGTGTTAGAAAATCACTAAACAAGAATGGTGATCACAGAAAGACAACAGAATGGAAAACACTGCTGTCTAAAAAATAACTCTGCAACCACATTTTTCCCAAGACCACTTGAGTTTTATACAATAGCTCTAAGAAAATGTGCTGTGGACAGATGATACATAAGTGGAACTTTTTGGCACAAATGCACAACCATATGTTTGATAGAAAAAAGAGCACTGCGTGTAAACTGCAAAATATCATCCCAAATGTGAAGCATGGTGGGGGAGATTTTTTGACAAAAAATGTATCAAGACGTTTTACAGCAGTCCATGACCTCACACTTAAGAAAGGTTGGCTGATGCAACAAGATGATGACTCAAAACACATAATTAAATCAACCAAAGAATGACAGAAAAAGAAGATTTGTGTTTTGAAATGGTCAAGTCAGAGTCCTGACCTTAACCCAATTTAAATGCTGTGGCATGACCTGAAGTTGACTGTGCAGTCAAGAAAACCAATTAATATGTTGCAGGTATGGCAGTTTGGCAAATAGGTAAGGCAACTGAGGGAATGTATTTGTCTGCTGTGAATGGCAGTATAAGAATGTTTGGGGTTGTTGTTGGAAGTGACTAGAAAACTGGTGTCTATAACTAGAAAAGCAGCCTGTGGTTTTAAGGTTGCCAGGGTACTGGTAAGAAAAACATTTTTGGCACTCCTCAGTGACATAAACTGGTGCCAGGGTACAGTGGTTTGGGCTGCATGCTTGCCAACCAAAGGATTAATGTGTGGGTCCTTCTGGGTGCAGCCAGGAACTAGCAGTAGAAAGTGGGGACAAACTTGAGCAAGTCTGGTGGCAGCTGTTGAAGATGCAAAGTTTTTTTTATGTAACTCATCAGGCATTTAGTACTCCATGCATTATATTGTAAAGTATTAATTTCTTTTTAATATCCAGAACCCTGTATAACTAAACAGCTCTCAAACAAAATCTTGCCATTCTAAAATTATTTAAAGGACCTTGCAGTTCTGATGAGACTTTGTAGATCATCATGCCCATAGTGATTTTTGGAGAAATTTTAATATTGCTGTGTCCTGGGCTGTGAAGTGGGACTGGTAAGGATAGAGGGTCAGTTGGGAGTAGTAAAGCAGGGACCATTTTGTTAGTTTAGGGTGTCGAACCTACTGATGGATCCCACATGGAACTGTAAGAAATTGTAGTCACAACAGCTCAATATGGTTTTATATAAGAATGTTAAGATTTCTAAATATCGATAATTTCACTTTGAACTTGCTGTGCAAGGTATCATATTAAATAATATATAGTATAATATTATAGTATCATTATTTTTGTTTTAAATATTATGAAACAAATATGATCTAATTAAAAATATATACGTAAAAAAGTATGTTAATATTACAATACAATAGTACAATATAACTAAAAAGCCAGAAACAAAACATGTCCCAATGCAATCTTAGATAATGTCATTTAATTAGAGAAAAATGAATAGGTGCATTTGAAAAAAAGTAATTTTCTTATACAGTGAAAAAATGGGGGGGAAGTAGAGCGCAAAAGTCAGGGATACCAAACTCCTAACAGAAGAATAGGTCCTTTGTTCTATTCAGAAAAAGATGAGCAAAAGGAAGTGAGTTAGGGCGCTAAGAAAGCTAAAGGTATAATGAAGTGATGTGATGGTGTTTGTAATATGGTATGTAAACATGATATATGGTATGAGCATACACTGATAATTAGATACAATTTATTAAAATACAGTATAATTCAAGAAACATCAGTACATAAGAAAATTAAAAATAAAGTGACTCTATTTCTGTTTAAATGGAGTAATAGCAAAAATGCTTCAAAATCTCCGGTATTTTGGGCAGTTTTTCCTCTGAAAGTCCCGGTAGTGAATGGGTTAATAGAGTATGTTCTAGCAAATCTAGCTTAGTTACATATATTGAAATTACCTATGTGAGATTTAAGAGCCATAGGGGTGAACTCCAAACTTTTTAAAGTTATAATTCAATCGGACATCATCTATTTATTTATTTAACAAAACTATCACAATCTTTTTGAAATACAGCTGAGGTAAATAATACCCATGAAGGTTACAGCAGAGGTAACTACTGATAATGGCTTTCAGTCATCAAAACCAGAAATTAATTAATGGGCTTAATAGAGTCCATGTGTGTGTTAAACAATTGGAAGGAGTAATGTTTCTCTTAAGTGTTAAACAATCTGAATGCCATTTGTATATGGGCATGATGGGTATACACTCCTTTTTGCTCAATAATATTTATTATGTTGAAGAATATATTTTTTTATTTAAAACATTTTTTTAAATAATGATGGAAAACACCTTTACTTCTGATTTGGCGGGAAATTAATTTCCATAAAAAAGAAAGTTGCCATATCTCATCTTCTATAACAGGATTTTAGCAGTTTTTAAAATGGTGCGTGGAATGGCAGGTCTCCCGTATTACAAGTCGCGGTGGTATAGCTATACCGCAAGCGTTTTAGCCTGTAATGCAACGATCCATTCCGCACACAAAAAATTACGTTTGAGTGCAGGATTTCCATAGCGCCGTATTACAAGTTGTGGGGTCCGGTTAAAATGCTTGTGTTATAGCCTATACCGCGACCTGAGACGAGTAGCTATGGATTTTGCGAAACAAAAATGTTTCACAAAACTCATAACTTAAATGTACAAAGTACACTAACACCCAGAAACTACCTTTTAACCCCTAAACCGCCCCTATTTTTTTTTTAATGTTTACATTTTCTATTGAGGTTGTTAGTTTATACAATATTGAAGCAAACATTTTACAAGAATAATGCAAAATATGATCACCATCATCATAACATATTGACAGTATACATAGATAAAAAAAAAATTACAAGCTGTTGTCAACCTTCACACATAATGACAAAATATATAGCAGTATGTAAATTGAGTATTAATAGATGGAACCTCTATTTTAATATTTTTAGTTCCCCTCATAATACGCTGGATCACTCTTGGACCCTAAAAAATTTAAATGACTCTTAGAGGAAGCTATATTATATATAGAGTCACTTTTGGACCTTGAAATAGTAACAGATTTATAAGATAGGTTATTAAATGGTATACTAAAGATGAAAGGAAATGGTGAAAATATTTTTTGCTTTTTGAGTTATGACATCTTCCTTGTGGTAACTATTTATCCAGCCACTTTTGGGCCTCACAAATACTTAAACTTATATCAAATGGTAGCTACAGCGAAGGCCACTGTTGGGCCATTTGGTTAGTGAATAATATAATGACACAGATGATTAACAAGTTTAAGGCTAGACACCAGTACATAATCATTATGCACAGATAATTTTGGGCTGTTCTGATATATTATGTATGGTCCTGAAAGAAGGTACCAGTTTTAGATATTGTAAATGTATGCGTGATTACAAATTAAACTGTTGGCGCACACGAGATCTCAAACCCTATACAAAGCTTATATGTGACTACTAGATGTACATAACTGATGACAACTCAATAGCGTAGTAAATACTGTGTAACGTAC
The DNA here is from genome assembly GCF_027579735.1 of Bombina bombina. Taxonomy (NCBI): domain Eukaryota; kingdom Metazoa; phylum Chordata; class Amphibia; order Anura; family Bombinatoridae; genus Bombina; species Bombina bombina. The sequence continues at coordinate 146,422,952 of NC_069503.1, read as the reverse complement.
CCTGTAACATTCAGTTGCTCAGAGCCAGGAGGTTAGTGGGTACATGTAGAGAAAAAAACTAAACTTCACAGAGTATAAGCCAAATCACCTAAAGTGGTATAAGGACTTCTAATATAAAGTAGGTAGTATGAAAGCAACATATTATAGCTTCAGTTATCCTAATGGGAGAGCAGTCATCTTTGTCCTATGCACCTCTGATTGATGTCAGCGTATCTACCTAGTTATATAATATAATACATATGTAAAAAACTACTTTCAGGCACTGGTAGTAAAATAACGTAGAGCCCATGTGGATAACTTGATGGTAACATGCTTAACAAAGGTGAAAATAACACAATTCTTTAAAGTACATTATTATAACTCTTTGCCTCACAAAAAAAAAAGGAAAAAAATCATGTTAACGGAGCAGAACTTCTAAGTGCATTTATGTAATAAATTACTGCTGGTGAAATTACCCTTTTTATCCAATACCACATACTGTGATTTGGGATATACCTTGTCGAGAGACAATTTGTGAGCTCAAATGTGGGGAAAACAAATAATCCAGACAAGCAGCAAACATTTTAGGATCTAAGGCATTAGTAAAGAGCTTGATAGTCTCCATGTTATATGCGATGGAGAAGGATGTACGTACATACTCAAATTGTATCACAGTAATGTTGCGGCAAACAGGATGTATCAAACCATCCCTGAGAATACCGGCCGCATATCTCACAGGGTAGTTCATAAGCACCACTGAATTTCTCTTCTGTGTGGGCAGACTTGTTAGATGAAAAACAAACTACTTGACTCACCAGGTACAGTATCTCACAAAAGTGAGTACACCCCTCACTAAACACTAGAGAAAGGACACTTTGCTACAATGTAAAGTAGTGAGTGTACAGCCTGTATAACAGTGTAAATGTGCTGTCACGTCAAAATAACTCAACACACAGCCATTAATGTCTAAACCGTTGGCAACAAAAGTGAGTACACTCCATAGTGGAAATGTCCAAATTGGGCCCAAAGTGTCAATAGTTTGTGTGGCCACCATTATTTTCCAGCACTGCCTTAACCCTCTTGGGCATCAAGTTTACCAGAGCTTCACAGGTTGCCTCTGGATTCCTCTTCCACTCCTCCATGACGACATCACAGAGCTGGTGAATGTTAGACACCTTGAGCACCCCCACCTTCCTTTTCAGGATGCCCCACAGATGCTCAATAGGGTTTAGGTCTGGAGACATGCTTGGCCAGTCCGTCACCTTTACCCTCAGCTTTTTTAGCAAGGCAGTGGTCGTCTTGAAGGTGTGTTTGGGGTCATTATCATGTTGGAATACTGCCCTGCGGCCCAGTCTCCAAAGTCAGGGGATCATGCTCTGCTTCAGTATGTCATATCAGTGCCGGCAGCACTCATGCAGGCCCAGACCATGACACTCCCACTACCATGCTTGAGTGTAGGCAAGTCACACTTGTCTTTGTATTCCTCACCTGATTTCCACCACACACACTTGACACCATCTGAAACAAATAAGTTTATCTTGGTCTCATCGGACCACAGGACATGGTTCCAGTAATCCATGTCCTTAGTCTGCTTGTCTTCAGCAAACTGTTTGCAGGCTTTCTTGTGCATCATCTTTAGACAAGGCTTCCTTCTGGGATGACAGCCATGCAGACCTATTTGATGCAGTGTGCGGCGTATGGTCTGAGCACTGACAGGCTGACCCCCCACCCCTTTAACCTCTGCAGCAATGCTGGCAGCACTCATATGTCTATTTCCCAAATACAACCTCAGTATATGATGCTGAGCACGTGCACTCAACTTCTTTGGTCAACCATGGAGAGGCCTGTTCTAGTGAAACCGCTGTATGGTCTTGCCCATTGTGCTGCAGCTCAGTTTCAGGGTATTGGCAATCTTCTTATAGCCGAGGCCATCTTTATGTAGAGCAACAATTCTTTTTTTCAGATCCTCAGAGAGTTCTTTGCCATGAGGTACCATGTTGAACATCCAGTGACCAGTATGAGAGAGTGTGAGAGCGATAACACAAAATTTAAAACACCTGCTTCCTATTCACACCTGAGACCTTTTAACGCTAACGAGTTACATGACACCGGGGAGGGAATTGGGCACAATTTGGACATTTCCACTTAGGGGTGTACTTACTTTTGTTTCCAACGACGTAGACATTAATGGCTGTGTGTTGAGTTATTTTGAGGGGGCAGCACTCTGTTATACAGGCTGTACACTCACTACATTGTAGCAAAGTGTCATTTCTTCATAAGGTTTCAACCATCTACTCCATCCTACGTAATGTAGACCCTCTAATGAAATAAGACACAACACCAATTCTTGGGAAAAGACCGGTCCCGGTCACGTTTATTTAACTAAACGCTTAACTAGTGCCTACGTATTCTTTATGAACACCTAGGCACTCAGGCATATTAACTATAACTTTAGAACAAGTTCTATCATAACATTTGGTGGCGGCATCTCACCCTAACCTAGCCCCTACTAGCAGCTGGCCAGGGCCCCTTTCGATGCTTGCGGCGTGACACCCGGTTGTCATGCCCAAATGGCACGAAGAGAGAGCTGTGTTGTTTTAGAGATATCCGATCACCCCTCCCTTTTTCTGGACTGTCACTCTTCTCCCTCCGTGCCCGCTCCCCAGGGCCCTGACCACCCACCAGCTAGGGCATCCCCACCCAACCCTAAAGGGGCAACCCCCTCCAATCAAGTCGTACAACCCTCTTGTCGGGGGTGGGTGGCTATATTACCAGCCCAGGCTTACTAAGGCTAGCTCAACTAAACCTACCCCTGCCGGGCTACACTCACCCTTGCTCAGCCGCATCGTTGCCGACACCTTCTTCTTCCTCAGGGACGGGTGGGCGGGGAAACTTTCCCCTCGAAGTCTGGATCAGGAAGAGGCCGGATACACTGCTGCAGGACCCTATAAAGGTAAGTACAAACACCGCCTCCACTCCTGCAACATTGTAACAAACACATGCTACCCTCCTCCAGACTTCAATCTGGTGCTCCCCTAATGATTTTCCAGTCCCACTAGAGGGTCCTCCACTGTCATAAGGTTTCAACCATCTACTCCGTCCTACGTAATGTAGACCCTCTAATGAAATAAGACACAACACCAATTATTGGGAAAAGACCGGTCCCGTTTATTTAACTAAACGCTTAACTAGTGCCTACATATTCTTTATGAACACCTAGGCACTCAGGCATATTAACTCTAACTTTAGAAGTTCTATCATAACACTTGGTGGCGGCATCTCACCCTAACCTAACCCCTACTAGCAGCTGGCCAGGGCCCCTTTCGATGCTTGCAGCGTGACACCCGGTTGTCACGCCCAAATGGCACGAAGAGAGAGCTGTGTTGTTTTAGAGATATCCGGCCCTCGATCGTAAGGGAGAGGACTCCCAGCTCGGCGCCTAGCGGGCGTCACCCCTCCCTTTTTCTGGACCGGCACTCTTCTCCCTCCATGCCCGCTCCCCAGGGCCCTGACCACCTGCCACAAGAGCCAGGCATCCTCTTGCCACCACACAAAAACCGACAATTATCATAACTAACAAGTAACACCAAATTGTAATCATCAACACTTTTTTTTTTAACTGTTCAATAGGGTACCTCCCCAGCTACACATCCCGCGTGTACTTAAAGCACTTTCAACAATGCCCCTCTGATGTCCTTCAGGAACATATCCAACCCAACATCTGTTAGGTGTACACCATCGGGGCGAAATAGTTCTTTCTTGTCGGCCGTAATTGTCTCATGCCTGATCACAAAGCCCCCCAGGGCCAAGTCTTTCCCATCTGCCTGTTGACCTTCTTTCATACATTGTACGCTGTTCAATAGGGTATCTCCCCAGCTACACATCCCGCGTGTACTTAAAGCACTTTCAACAATGCCCCTCTGATGTCCTTCAGGAACATATCCAACCCAACATCTGTTAGGTGTACACCATCGGTGCGAAATAGTTCTTTCTTGTCGGCCGTAATTGTCTCATGCCTGATCACAAAGCCCCCCAGGGCCAAGTCTTTCCCATCTCCCTGTTGACCTTCTTTCATACATTGTACGCTGTTCAATAGGGTACCTCCCCAGCTACACATCCCGCGTGTACTTAAAGCACTTTCAACAATGCCCCTCTGATGTCCTTCAGGAACATATCCAACCCAACATCTGTTAGGTGTACACCATCGGGGCGAAATAGTTCTTTCTTGTCGGCCGTAATTGTCTCATGCTTGATCACAAAGCCCCCCAGGGCCAAGTCTTTCCAATCTCCCTGTTGACCTTCTTTCATACATTGTACGCTGCCTTCTGGGTCACAATATACCGCCATTGTAGTCGAGCAATCACATTTGACCAACCATTACGCATGTCCCTGAGCCCTGTGTGTACCCATCTCAAATCAAATGAGGTCCAATGCGGGTACCGACCCCAAGTCGTTCCCACCCAAATGCAGCACCAAAACCTTTGGCTTCCCCCACCTCCTATGAGCCTCTTGCAAAAGAGCCGGCAAATCCTCCCATACCAGGCCCCTGTGCCCCAACCACCAGAAGTTGGCCCTGGACGTAGTGAATCCAAGCTGTTGCCATTCCGTAGTCCGCAATGCCCTGATTGAAGCCAACTGGATGTAGGAGTGCCCTACTATCCAAACCCGCACCGGTGGGGAAGTGGCACCTAGCGAACCTGGCAAAACATGAGCAAACCATATTATCTCTTGCCCTCAAGACCCCACCCCCAGTGTTCCCTTCCCCGCTGGCGTTGCCTACCCCTATACTAACTGTGAAGGTCAGCAACCCCAGTCTCCAGAAGACCAACAACCTATATACATAAAGAACCAAAAACAAAACTTTTTTTTAATTTTTATATCTTATTTAGGGGCCTGATGTATGTTTTATACCGAGCCGACTTCCATCGCCCCAGTCGCTTGATTTCCTGCTCCGGTGCACCCCTTCCCACCACGCTAGTTGCGGCCCCAATCCTAAATGAATGCGGGGCAATCCTAGCTGGATCCAACCCTGCCCTACTTGCTGCCTTATACAGAACCTTCCGGAACTGGAACACAGACAAGGAACTAGAGTCTTTGTGCACGAGAAACTGTTGTGGACCCGCGGGATGTACTCTCATAAAATTCTCTACACAGCGCACCGGACAACTCTCCGGAAACTTGTGCCCCGCGAGCGGAAGCCACGTCCCTCTGCCCTCTTGGTCTGTTTTTGACCTAGGCACAAACAGCAGCAAAACTCCTTCTTCCAACCTGACATGTTCTACCTGAATACCGTCTGACCCCTTCACCTTAGCAGAGGACACCAGCTCCCCCAAGCGTAGAGCCCCCGCAAAGGCCAAAGCAAAAGCAGACATGAATAGCAGCATTTCATACTCCGTTGAGCATACCGTTGTCAGTTCGGTAGCCAACTGCCTCAATCAAAGCTGGGTAATCGTTTCCCTTTGGTCCTTTTGACGCGGGGCCGATCTACCCCACCCTTTTAACACTTGCCGCACTAGGAAAGTTTTCAAATGATCAACATAACCCAGCGCCCTGTTAAAGAAGGCTATTGCCGATAATCTGCCTCCTGCACCCATTCTGCTAACCCCTTCCTGCCTCAAAGCTGCTAGCCATGCAAGCACCTGCATCTGTGAGGCCCCCCAGTCCTGTATGCCCCTCTGCCGGCAGAAGATTTCCCACTTCTTCCAATGACCCAGGTAGGAGGACCATGTCTTCAGCGCCAAGGATGTCCTAATTAGGGGGAGGATGCCTTCCCAACCTTCAACAGCTGCCAAAGAAAAAGTGGGCATGTTAAACCCTCTTTCTCCGCTCTCGGTGCCACCTTTCTAAACTGCTCCCAATTAAATCGAGAAAGTGCATCAGCGATCACGTTCTGCACTCCCGGGACGTGTTTTGCAGTGAAGCATATGTTGAGCTGCAAGCAGTGCAACACCAAATGCCTCAAGTAGCATACCACCCCTTGGGAGGAAGCGGACAACTTGTTAATGGCGTACACCACACTCATATTGTCCATCCAGAACACCACGGACCTGTTCGCCAGACGTGCTCCCCATATTTCAATGGCTACCACTATATGAAAGAGTTCCAACAAGGTAAGGTTTCTAGTATAGCCAGCTTCTATCCACCCCTTGGGCCAAGGGGCCATGCTCCATTCCCCATCCAGGTATGCCCCATACCCGAAGCCACCTGCCGCGTCCGTGAAGAGATGAAGGATCTGATTTGACACTGGAGGTCCCCTCCAGAGACAAACCTCATTAAATCGCACTAGAAACCTGGCCCACACGGCCAGGTCATCCTTCACTTCATCTGTGACTCTAGCCCACTTACGTCACCCCGCTGGGCCTTGCATCTGGCCTTCCAAACGGCGATTAAAGACTCTGACTATTGGAATTGCCCTCCCTGCAAAATTAAGTAAGCCCAGTAGCGACTGGACTTCCTTAATGGGGACCCTATCTAACCCCTGGACCTTCTGCACCAATTGTAGCATGCGATCCACCTTGTCCTCTGGGAGCTTGCAAACCGCTTGCAGTCTATCTCAATCCCAAGGAATGTGAGACAAGTGCAGGGGCCCTGTGTTTTGTCTGCTGCCAACGGGACACCGAACCTGGCCGTCAAATCCCTCATTACTTCCATGAGCTGTTCACATTCATCGAAACCAGCCCTCCCTACGAGCAGAAAATCGTCTAGATAGTGCGCCACAGACCCACCCCAGACGCTTTCTGCACCGCCCAATGGAGAAAAGAGCTAAAGCACTCGAATAGCGCACAAGGCAATGAGCATCCTATGGGCAAACACCTGTCTACATAATATGCACCCCCAAATTTCATCCCCATCAGCCTATACGCAGAGGGGTGTAGTGGTAACAGGCGGAACGCAGACTCTATGTCCAGCTTCGCCATTAGGGCCCCAGGTCCGCAAGCCCTAACTAGCTCCACTGCATCATCAATTGACTGATAATGCACCGAGCTGAGGTCTGGATCAATGGCGTCATTGACAGACCCCCCTTTTGGGAAAGACAGGTGATGTATAAGCCGGAACTTTCCAGCCTCCTTCTTAGGTACTACCCCTAACGGGGATACCACAAGGTCATGCAATGGCGGTGCAGTAAATGGACCAACCACTCTGCCCATGGCAATCTCCTTATCCAGCTTTTCCCGTACTACCTGTGGGAATTCATAAGCAGACTTTAAGTTCTTATGTATTCTCGATCCCACACCCTCACCCAACACCGGGATCCTAAACCCCTCCCCCAACCCAGACCGGAGTAATGCAGCGGCTTCTGGATCTGGGTAATTCGCCAGCCATATCTCCATGGCTGCCAATTTAAGCGGGGTTGGGGCCCTTAGCTCCAATTCCTGGTTTAGGAGCTGGTTTTCCCTGGCCTTGCTCCTTTCGCTTTCCACATTCAGACCCTGAGTGAGGCCCACCGCAGAATTTGCACATGTGACAAAAGGACCAGCTGCTCCCTCTGTCACACTGCCTATCCTGGAATTTCCAGCACTCTTTGCCCCTTCTGCTTGGACGTGAGCTAGCTCGCGCTGCTCCTTGATGCCCCAAACCCGGTGACAGGGAGCCCCCCTCAATCCCCAACTTCGACCACAGGTGCATGTCCTGCGTGCCAAAATGGAGCAAATGTTTGCCCACCATCTTTCTTCGAAAGTCCATATCATATTCCCGCCATGCCCCTTCCTTAAATCTCAAGTGGATATCCTCAATTGTATCCTGGTATTTGAATAGGTTGTGTCCCTGTAGGGGCCACATATCCACGAAGCATGCGGCAAAGACCCGGAAGCACTTTACCCACTCCTCATAGGTCTCAGGCCTACACACTTTCTTTGGGCCAGTGCCCTCCCCAGCCCTCTCCTTTGCTCTAAACGCATCTAAGGAGAGTTTGAATACATTCACATAAAGCCCTTCCTGTATCTTTTTGATGACCTCCATTTTCAGATGGCTATACAGCGAATGAACCAAGCAGGGGTACGTATCCCCCTGTGCAGCCACCTTGTGGGGCACCTGACCCACAGGGAGCACGTTGCCTGCTGCACCCTGGGCCGCTGCAGGCCCACCCGCAAAATTTGGAACCATCGCCTTTGCCTTCGCCTGCTCTGCCGCCATTTTCTTTATCCACTTAAACATTCTACGCTGCCCTTTCCCCACTAGCCCCAAGTCCTCCCCACTGTCTGAACCAGACCCACTAGTGGAAGACCCTGTGACAGCGTGTGTAAGGTCATGTGGAAAGTACTCACGGTTCACAGTCTGTTCCGTGTTGGCGGCTTGTGGCATAGGTCCACTCTCTGTCGGCTGCTCTCTGCTGGGGCCTGCCACCACCAATGCACTTGTTGCTGCATTCGCCATAGCTGAGGGCTGTTGATCCTGCGCCTGTGGAGACAAAACAACTTGGGGAGTACTCCGGTCTGCAAATGAGGTCTCGAGAGAGGAGCTGGCACTCGTCTCCCATCTACCTACCCCAGCCTCCACCCCCAATGCTGCTTCTACTGCCCTCCTGATGATTTCTTCCTGCCCAGCCAACTCCCAGGCGTGCGCACTAAACCCAGGGGCGGCATTAGGCCTAGCTGCTTCCCTGAGCGCAGCCTCAACTGCCCTCCTGATTGTCACTTCAGAAACTGTGCCCGCATGCTCCTGCACACTCACACCCTGATTCCCCTGGTGCCCACTCAACTGCACCACATGCACACCAGTGCCCAGGTTTTCCTGCTGCCTATACACTCGAGGCCCATTAATCCCTGATTGTGCACACATACTCTGTACACCTGCCTGCTGTGCTCTTGCGCCTCATACACACCACCAGCCTGCAATCCATGCCTCAAGCTCTCACCCCTATTGCGCTGTGCCCCAGAAGGCCCTGCACGCTTTATCCCCGCATGCCCCGCCCCCTCTGACACATATACATTCCTGGCCTGAGGCCAAAAATCGTCCGCCATACCACCGGAAGGCCCCCTGCTGCCGGGCCCTGCATCCGCTCTAGGCTGCTCCTCCGCTGCACCCAGCAAGCCTTGCCCGTGCACCACTGAATCCTGGGGAGCATCTGCCCCCCTCACTACTCTGATGCCACCTGACCTTCCTGCCGGTAAGTGCCTCTGCGCCCCCGGTGTAAACTCCTGTCCTCCCAGGGCCCCATCCGTGTCCCGGAGCCTCCCCAAGTTACCTGGGCTGCTCCGGTCACGTGGGCCCTCTCTGCTGCGTACTTCCGGTGATCCAAGATGGCGACCACGATCGTCCTCGCTTGAAGATCTCGAGGAGGAAGTCTCGCGGGAGCCGCCATCTTGGACAATCTGCGCATGCGCAACCTCCGCTCCAGCTAGGGGACCAGGCCGCAAGCCCTCGACCATGCTACCACCGGCTCCAGGCTCCCCCTGGCCCTGTATGGTGCCCGATGGCCCCATAACTGAAGCTAATGACTGGGCCAGGGCAAGAACGGCCGCCATTGCGACCAGGGACAAATTGGGCAGAGGGCCCGAAATGGCCTCCCCAGCACTGTTAGCCCCACCTGATGCCCCTGAGGGACAGCCTGCACAGCAACAGGAGATGCTGCAGCTGCCATGTTCACCAGGCCTGTACTGCCATTACCCCCCTCTCCTCCCTCGCCCCTAGCTCGGTTCCCAGGGCCTGCTTTCCCAACTCTAGCATTCTTCCCCTTATTGAAACGCCTGTTAGGGGGTTTTTTTTTGGGGTGGGGGGGGGGTACCGCCTCATCTGATGTATGTCCTTCTTCTCCTGTAGCTGGACCCTTCTTCCTGGACCTCCGCTCCACCACCTCCCTGTATCTTTTTGGGGGCATCGCTTTTCTCCTGGATCTCTCCATATTCCTCACTCAACACAGAACAGCAGAAACTTTCTCCTTGAAGTCTGGATCAGGAAGAGGCCGGATACACTGCTGCAGGACCCTATAAAGGTAAGCACAAACACCGCCTCCACTCCTGCAACATTGTAACAAACACATGCTACCCTCCTCCAGACTTCAATCTGGTTCTCCCTTAAAGGGACATTAAACACTTTGCGATGGTAATATAAAATGATAAATTGTATATATAAAACAGCTCTGCAATATACTTTCATTATTTATTTTGCCCTCTTTGCCTGTAATTCCATTCTGAAATTGTGAGCTTTTCAGTTCCTGTTAGAAATGGAAGTACAGAACAATGTTAAATCAAGCACAGTCATTGGCTGCACACTCTAGTGACCTATTTATAACTGACCCTAATTGGCCACAGCAGAGAAGGTAACACAAGTTACAACATGGCAGCTCCCAGTGTTTTATAGACACTAAAACTTTACACTTATTTTGTCACTTTTTAAACAACTAATGACACTTTAAAAAATACATCTACATGTTAGTCATGGACTAATCTTAAAAAAGAATAAAAAACAGAGGCGCCACCATGGCCTAATATCGCCAGTACAGGTAAAATGAGCAGCAATATGAGAATGTGAATACTCACAAACATAAAGCACCCCACTGGTGCTAGTAGAGCAGACTGACACTTCTCAGTGGTTCAGCACACTGTATCCAAAGCGCAGAGACAGTCAGGAATCCTCTGACACTCCACTGTATATATGCCTATGGATAAAGGAAAAAGCAACACAACATGGCCCAATATCATCAAGACAAGAGGAAAATAATACCAATTGCTTGCACTTACAAGATGGTGGGCACCTGCAGGTGCAATCTCAGCAAACTGGAGTCAAAATGTCGCCCAGTAGACTTAAAACAGCAATCCTCAACAGGAACCAGGATCAATGATATAATTTATCACAGGAGGTGATAAAAACACACACAATAGCAAGTGTATAAAAGTATAAAAAGTCTTTATTAGCACAGCGACGCGTTTCTCAGCCTGCTCAGGGCTGTTTCATCAGGCTATAACAAACATTATAAAACACTTGCTATTTAACAGAAATCTAAAAACAAATGGGCTATTGTAATTGGATAATCAATTAGCAGAAACACAATTGGCAAAAAAAACACACCTAACTATAATCACCTTTGTGTGGATGTTAAGGTAACCTTTGTAAACACATGTAGGTAAGATGATATTTAAACATGTTAAACCTCCTTTTTATACTTTTATACACTTGCTATTGTGTGTGTTTTTATCACCTCCTGTGATAAATTTTATCATTGATCCTGGTTCCTGTTGAGGATTGCTGTTTTAAGTCTACTGGGCGACGTTTTGGCTCCAGTTTGCTGAGATTGCACCTGCAGGTGCCCACCATCTTGTAAGTGCAAGCAATTTGTATTATTTTCCCCTTGTCTTGATGATATTGGGCCATGTCCTGTTGCTTTTTCCTTTATCCATAGGCACATATACAGTGGAGTGTCAGAGGATTCCTGACTGTCTCTGCGCTTTGGATACAGTGTGCTGAACCACTGAGAAGTGTCAGTCTACTCTACTAGCACCAGTGGGGTGCTTTATGTTTGTGAGTATTCACATTCTCATATTGCTGCTCATTTTACCTGTACTGGCGATATTAGGCCATGGTGGCGCCTCTGTTTTTTATTCTTTTTTAGATTCCATACTACAGGATAGCCATCCTTTGACAGAGTGCAGCCTCAAACATCTGGAAATTGTCATTACCCTGGACTCATAGACTTTCACATTATCATTATTTGGTTTTGAATTGATTTTATTATTTTTTCCAATCTATGTTTATATTCTAGTAATATATATATATATATTCTTATATATATATATATATATATATAGTTTTTTACTATTATCATTTTCAGCATTGCGGTTAGTTACTTATGTCCACATTTTAGATTTTTTAGGGTTTTAATTATAGTTTTATAATTGTTGCTATTATCATATTTCTAGATTTAGGCCTGTTTTTTTTTTGTTTTTTTTTGAGACATTACAAGCACTACCATATCACCTATTATATTGGAACTGAGGAAGCGCCCCCTAAGGGCGTGGTGTGTCCACTGAGTACACACCACTCTCTCCATACATAATGGACTAATCTTTTCTTTGAATGTATCATTCTATCTAGCATGTATTTAGTGTTTAATGTCCCTTTAATGATGTTCCAGTCCCACTAGAGGGCCCTCCACTGTCAGTGTTTTCACATGAAAAGTTATAATAACATTTTTACAAAAATGTCAGAGGTGTACTCACTTTTGTGAGATACTGTATATATGTCGCCTTGTGGATCTCCCCAGGACATCTGCTCTGGTTTCAGATTAATCTCATGGCAATCAAGTGATGGTAAGCTGCGTTTGGCATTTAATTCTTCACAGGCTTTTCTCTGCACCTGGAAATCAATTTCATTAGAATCTTCAAGCTTCTCTGGCAACTTTCGTTTCCCAGGCATAGATAGATCAATCTGTAATGTAGATGCCCTACTGGGCTCCTCTATAGGCTGTGATGAAGTGTCTGTCACCGTATCTCTCGTAACGTATTGATCAGATCTTCGTACCCCTGACATAGTTTAAACTCAAAGTCACAGAGAAGAGCGCTTACTGCTCTATTGAACTCCTCCATAATAGTTGCGGATGCCGGCAATGTAGTGATGAAAGAGGCAGGTGCTTTGAAAGAGCTGGAATTAGTTGTTCTAAAGATCGTGTTTATCCATTAGTTAAGTCCATATATACTATGTGCAGATATCAGGTTGTATAAGTTCGGTACCAGTAGTGTCATGTTATAGTTTCACCAGACATAAGTATGAAACAGGGCCGCTGCCATCAACTTCCAGTGATCTTGGTTGTAGGGTCTGCTCGGATAAAAGAAATACAACTTTGCACCGTGTAAGGAGATTATTTTAGCTTTGGTCAGATCTTTCATTTTTGCATCCGAACATGGCTGCAGCCCAGACATGCCCCCATACCCCCTTAATTTTAAATTATATTTACAATATAACTATCTTTAAATAAATAAAAACTTACCTGTGAAATAAAAAATAACTAAGTTTAAACTATAAAGTAACCTAACATTACTATTTTAAAACAATAAAATTAACGGTATTAGGTATTATGTTGCAATGTGGGGGTCGGCGGTTTAGGGGTTAATATGTTTATTTTATTAGTAGCGATGTGGGGGGCCGGCGGGTTTAGTGGTTAATAGGTTTATTTAGTGTCGGTGATGTCGGAGGGAAGCGGATTAGGGGTTAATCCTTTTATTTAGCGTCGGGGAGCATAGGATTAGGGGTATTTAGACTAGGGGTTTATGTTAGTGTGTAACTTTCTTTTCCCCATAGACATCAATGGGGTTGCGCTATCGCCATTCTGCAATCGCAGGTGTTAGATTTGTTTTGACACTTTCTCCCCATTGATGTCAATGGGGCAAAGCATGCACGAGCACGTAAAGTCAGGCCTTGGATTTTGTGCGGTATGGAGCTTAACGCACCATACCGCACAACAAGAGAAGGTTTTTCAGTAACTTTTAATGGCAGCTCTTTGGAAAGTCTGATATTTACGCACCCGGTATAGAGCCAAACTTTTAATCCTGCCTTTCGTTTGCTATTTTCTATTTCTGACAAATGCCAGTTTAATTATGATTTTAACAATTTATATTAAACAACCTATTCCTTTCTTTGATCACAGATATTTACTGTAGGGTGCTGAGTCTCATTTATTATGCTATGTACTGGGAGTGTGGGTGCCCTCCTCTCTGGATGTATCTTATAACCCTTAAGGTTAATCTAGTTGCAAAGACAAAGTCTTATATTATCTTCATATTGTAGCTTTCTAACAGGGTAGCAGAGATTTGTTTTTGTTATTGTGAAAAACCCCACATTAAATTGCAGAAAAGGAGTTTCATAGGTTAAAATTAGCTAAATCTAAAATGATAAAAATGAGGTTTATGTTTAAAGACCCAAGAATGGTCTCCTTTATTTTATTGCACTTCCTATCACCATAGTAACTCTATAGTCAGAAAATTTCAGAATGGGATTACAGGAAAAGGGGACAAAATAAAAAATTAAAGTATGTTGCAGAGTATATATATATATATATATATATATATATATATATATATATATATATATTTATAAAAGAGTGAGATGGGAAATGGCACACACCAGCAAATAAATACCCTGGTGCTCTGCTAAATGATGTATACATGCAGTCACAAGGAACCTCACGCTCAGCCACTGCGTGTGGAGATTCTCAAAGCAGGCACTTCAGACAGGGATTAATTTTCCAATAAGCTTTTAATGACAAGAAACAAAGCCCGTTCCAAACGTTTCGGCTCTTCCTGGAGCCTTTTTCAATGGAGGCCGTGCAGACATAAAACAACAATACAAATACCAAACTTATATACCTTAACTAATTACAATCATAATCTAACACCATCGTTACACACGATCACGCTGCAGGCATCCATTCCCCACGCTGCGTGACACCATCATGGCGTCGACGTCTACATATGACGTCATCACAATCCGACACTGCCTACGATCAGCAGCACCCCGTTGTCAAGGCAACGGTAAACAACATGTTTATAATTGCAGTGGGAGGATCAGATGCATGAGAGCAATAAAATGTGAATACTTAATATCCAATAATCACCCCATATCTTTAAAACTATATACAGTATATCCATACCCATGGTATCAAGGTGTAAGCATCACTCAGTGGTAACTAAATCTCTATGTAGAACAAAAGCAGTCAGCTAACTTGACTACAATAAAATACACTAAATCATTATTGCATCTACTTACTCAGTACTCCTAAGGATAAAGGACCCATTCATAAACAAAAACTTCATAATCACACTCTAGGCCCAATATTAACACAACAACATATGTAAATTTGGCCTAAGAGCTAATGTGCTTTCATATCTCAAGGACAAGGTAGAAACAACACGGCATCAAACCATCATAGACATCACTGACGATGACAGCATGCAAAATCTTTATTCACATTTAGACCTTTTGGATGTACTGTGTTGAGGGTAAAAATCCATCTTGACTCACGCAGTAATAGAGCCAGTCCTCTGTCACCTCTTCTCTTAGGACGTGGGATATGATTAATTAATATCACTCTTAATATGGAAATAGAGTGACCTGCTTGTACAAAATTTCTTGCAACAGGTTGATCAGATTTGCCCTTATCTAATGCCTGTCGTATCGCAGTTTTATAATTTGCAAGCTTTCACGGAATGAGGTCACTGTTTTGCCCACATAATAGAAAGAATATGGACAGATAAAGATAGCCTGTGTTTGATGGTATATCGCTTGTTCGTGTGAGGATGATTAAACGTATTACCTGTCAACAGGTTATTACAGGTAACACAGCTCCCACATCAGAAGCAGCCCAGTTTCCCCTTAGGTAACCATGTCTGTTTCTCATAACAATGAGAAGGGTCATTAATCACTAGTAAATCCCATAGGTTACTTGTTCTCCTGTAGACCAACCTCGGAGGGGGAGACTGAAAAAATGGAAGACTGTTATCCTCTGAAAGCACCCTTCAGTTCTGTTTAATTGTGGAGGTCAAATGTGGTGATGAAATTCCCTCTGTTGAAAGTGTGATGACATTTCTGACAGTTGCTCCACAACCCGCAGGAGTGTGAGGAACAGACCACATCACATTGAAATTTGGGAAGATAGCTATTATAGTGTAAGATCGAATTCTTATCCGTACTCTTCTGAAATAAAGTAGTGTGTAACACATAGCTATCACCTACCCTGGTTTTGTAGATCTCCAAATCTAGAAAGTGTATAGATTGTGTATCACATTACATTTTGAACTTAATACTAGAAGCTATGGAGTTCAGATTATTAGCACACTTAAGGAGATTGTCCATAGTGTTGTGCCAAATCAAGAAAACATCATCAATATATTGACGATATAGCTTGACGGTTTTCTGCCTGGAGTCATTTCATACATAGCCATAGATATTGGCATAGAATGGGGCCATGTTTGACCCCATTGCCGTGCCCATCGTTTGCAGATAATAGTTATTTTCAAATCTGAAAAAGTTATTTTCCAGGCAGAATCCCACCAAGTGTAGCAAGAACTCAATGGGAGGTGTATAATGTTCATTATTGGTGAGCAGTAGTTTCAACATGTCAATCCCATGTGAGTTGGGGATGACAGTGTATAAGCTCACAACATCCATGGTCACCAAATGAGCTCAAAAGAATCCTTTAGATATGACACAGTATTCTGTACAACAGGCTGTAACCAAAATTCCACATATTCAGCCAAAGGCTGCAGGAGAGAACCTTTGGCAGATACAGTCGGTCTGCCAGGGGGATTCTCCAAGGACTTATGAACCTCCTGTAAGTAAATCTATCCTCCTGGGTCAACTGCCTGGGTGCAGACATGAAAGGTATACAGCAACAAACGAAAGCACTCTCAGGTCTGGTTAATAGTGGGTCATAAACCAATGTTTATTGACGTTTCGGGGTTCACACAGACCCCTTCATCAGAATGAAAAAAAAGTGTCACATCACAATCTTATATAGTGTTAAACAATCAAACACATAAACCAATACAAACCACCTGTGTCAGATAATTAAGTTCCTGTGTAGTTCAGTGGAACGCACGCCATGTGTTCCACTGAAACCTGAAGTGCCACCACTTCCGGTTATTAAGTGAATCGTTATAACATAATTGCATTTTTTTTTTAAAAAGAAAAACAATTTTCTATACCATGATTGCCTGCAAAGTTAGTTATAATGCTTCATGCCAAGTTTAGACTGTGGGCTGATGTTGTATGTCAAATAATGTCAGCTATAGCATATGTTAGAATCTTAACATCGGTAGTGTCATCACTTCCGGTTGTTCCCAACAATGCTGTTGCTCGTCTGACTCATAGAACTATATGGAGGGTGATACATTATATCATGATCATGTCACATTGTTTAACATTGTAACACAGTATCGCATCATGCAACACCATCTATGTGGAAAACATGTATCATTGTCAAACGATCATTTAGTGTTAGCCCCTAATATATCAGGTCAATATACTTCACACTCATGTATTAACAGGGTTAATAAAATGTTATTAAGCAAATTACATGGTACAAATATACTTCACTGTGCAAGTGTTATTCTGCCAAAGTGAAGTGGAACATTATAACCACATTTGTCATATCCTGTACTAGCATAAGAGGAATATTTGTTATTCATACAGAGCTACTAGTAAAAAGAATAGGAGTGCTGTCAGACTCTGAAGAGCTGGAAAAACACCCGTGGTGAACACCCCTAGTATCATATTGTCACTAAACCATATGAACCTATACGGTCAAAAATACAATTGACTATCGCTCAAAAATATACCATCAGGTTATAGGAGTGGGTATTGAAGCTTCTTAACATATTTCATATGTGATAGGGGTCTAAGGATTGTCATACCACACTATATCCAATACCAGTTGCCTAAAATTTACAAAATTTCTTAGATTAACCATCATTGCCATAACTCATATGGCTAGGTTTATACAAATGTAAGGAACTTAAAAACATAAACTAAAAAGTAAAAGCGAGCATAGGTACTTTAGATCATACAACATTTGTTATTCATCTCTGTTATTCAAATTATAATCAGATGTATATGGGTTGAGACCTTTTCTTAATAGTGTCATACTATCCATTCTCACACCAGCAACCGGCTACTAGGGGGCACTGGCTACTCGAGTGACTCATAATCTTGCAGGGGTGGGGTGAAGATAAATAAATCAGGTCCACACCAGTGAGACCCTATTCATACTAGCCCACACAATCCAGTATATGGAGGAACCGCACACCTAATGGTGTGCCGAAAACACCAGGCTGTTTGTGACCACCCCCACTGATGTTAACTTTCTGCATTGTTTGATAGCATTGTTTAGGGTCGGTCTTGATAGATTGGTACCCCTTTTGTATCCCACCATTGGTTTGGTATTTCTAATACAAGGCAATTTGTTGTCTGATGACAGTAGAGGCCAATGCTTGTTCAGTATGCTGCCCATTTGCCGATTATTCAGAGCAAATGTGGTGCTCATAATCAGAGGTATAAGTGCATTTTCTTGTGTCACTGTGTCCCTCTTAGGTTCTTGACCCTTAACATCCTCTAAGATATTGTTAACTAGATCTTGCTTGTAGCCTCTCTCTAGGAACTTGTTTCTCATAACGTTCAACTGGGAGACCCCTGCATCCCTATCAGTGTTGTTTCTAAGTGTTCTAATGAACTGGGACTTAACAATTCCTTTAAAGAGTGATGGTGGGTGGCAACTTTCTGCCCTTAATAGGGAGTTGCGGTCGGTGGATTTAGAGTATAAAGTAGTGCCTAGTGTGTTTTGTGTAATGAAGATAGAGATATCAAGAAAGTGTAAACTATGTTCCTCTACATTAATCTTGAACCTCATTGTAGTGTCTGTGCTATTAATTTTATTAAACCAATGGCTGTTCGTGACCACCCCCACTGAGATTCAGCCACCCTGGTATGTGTCTAGTGCCATATCCTAGATAATTGCCTTAAAACCTGGTACTGAATTAAGTCCTCCAGGGTATATAGTTCCTAGCACCTCTCGTTTTAAGAGCATCTTGTTGCGGTCTCCTCCCTATCTGGTTTGGGGACATGGTCATTTAGGATAATCCTTATGGAAGCCACTGGATGTAATTTCTTTAGGCAATGGCGTGCCACCGGTTGGTCAGAATGTCCTGTGTCCAGAGCTTGTCTGATGGCCAGTCGGTGATTGGCCATTCTTTCCCTTATAGTTCCTTGTGTTTTACCCACATAGAAAGAAGAACATGGGCAAATGAGTAGATACACCACATATGTTGTGTTACGAGAAATAGAATGGTGAATGTTGTAAATCTTATTCTTATGTGGATGGTGAAATATTTTTGTTGCTATCATTGAGTTACAAGTAATGCACCCAAGACATTTATAACAACCCTTGATGTTAACTTTCTGCGTTGTTTGATAGCATTGTTTAGGGTCGGTCTTGATAGATTGGTACCCCTTTTGTATCCCACCATTAGTTTGGTATTTCTAATACAAGGCAATTTGTTGTCCAATGACAGTAGAGGCCAATACTTGTTCAGTATGCTGCCCGTTTGCCTATTATTTGGAGCAAATGTGGTGCTCATAGTGCATTTTCTTGTGTCACTGTGTCCCTCTTAGGTTCTTGACCCTTAACATCCTCTAAGATATTGTTAACTAGATCTTGCTTGTAGCCTCTCTCTAGGAACTTGTTTCTCATAACGTTCAACTGGGATACCCCTGTGTCCCTATCAGTGTTGTTTCTAAGTGTTCTAATGAACTGGGACTTAACAATTCCTTTAAAGAGTGATGGTGGGTGGCAACTTTCTGCCCTTAATAGATAGTTGCGGTCGGTGGATTTAGTGTATTAAGTAGTGCCTAGTCTGTTTTGTGTAATGAAGATAGAGATATCTAGAAAGTGTAAACTATGTTCCTTTATATTAATCTTGAACCTCACTGTAGTGTCTGTGCTATTAATTTTATTAAACCAATAGTATAAAGTATTCCTACCCCCTCTCCAGATCAAGAAGATATCATCAATGTACCTTTTGTAAAAGATTATGGAGGGTTCCGGGTGTGACCATAAATGTGAATTTTCAAAAGCAGACATAAATGTGTTGGCATAGGCCAGGGCCATGTTCGAACCCATAGCTGTACCTGTTCATTGGACATAAAACCTATCTTGAAACCAGAAGTAGTTTCTCTTAAGGCATAATTAAATCAAAGATAGTACACATTCAATAGGTGGACCACTATATCCCTCAAAATTCAACAAATGTTCCTTAATGGCCTTTAGTCCCTCATCATGGGGGATAATGGTATAAAGATTGTTAACATCTAGGCTAACTAATAGGTCGCCTTCCTGTATCTGTACTTCAATCAGTTGTGTAATAAGATCCTGTGTATCAAGAAGAAAGGACCTTGTATTCCTGACCATAGGTTGCAGTATGGTATCAATGTATTGAGCCACAGGTTGATAGATGGAACCCCTGGCTGACACAATAGGCCTGCCAGGGAGTTTGTGTAATGACTCATGAATTTTCGGTATAGTGTATAGAATAGGGGTCACTGGACATTCTGTTATACAAAAATCTCTGGTTTGTTCATTAATAAAACCCTGTGTAAATCCCATCCAAATGATGTCATCTAATTCTTTTTTGTAGGGGAGAGTTGGATCAAATGTTAGACTCCTGTAAGTCAGCGTATCTGCTAATTGTAGAAAAATATCCTCACAGTAATCAGCGTAGTTCATAAGGACTATAGCCCCTCCCTTATCCGCTGGGCGGATGATCAGTGTAGGATCTGATTGGAGTGATTTAATAGCTTGTTGTTCCTCACAAGAGAGATTACTTTTCATTTAGATTCTACCCTCTCTGTTTCCAAGTCTAATAAATGTTTTGATTGAGGGGCTGCAATTACTGGGTTCGAAATTGCTAGGTTTCTTACATTTAGTTGAAACCATATTTGTGGTTACTGGGGTGTATTGAAAGTGTTCCTTAATTTTAAGTAATCTTTGATATTTATAAACATCCATTTTAAGCTCCAACTCAGAGATTCCTTGACTTGGAATAAAGTATAGGCCTTTATTGAGTAATCTATTCTCAATAGGTATAAGAATGTGTGAACTTAAATTAATAACTATGTTCTTTAACGTCCCCTGCGAGGTGGCCTGTGCCTTGTGTTTCGCCCTCCTAATGTGGGGCCTGCGATGTTTCCCCCTCTGGACCTCGTACTAGTGACCCCTAAAAAATTAGGGCTCCTAAACTGTAGACGTGACTGTTCTGTGTAGTGGGAAGTACAAGGTGGGGAAGTGGAATCAATGTGTGTGGATAAGTCTCTGTAAGAGGATTCAGCCCCACTAGTATCAACAGTATCAAATCTTACCCTACGCTGATGGTATCGTCGCCTAGGTTGGTTAGTTTGTGTGGAGCTTAGCCATTTATATACTCTTCTCTTGTCGTAGTCTGTATTGACTGTGTCAATTTTTTTATTCTTTAAAGTTACCAAGTCACTCATATTTATCAATTTGTTGGTTTAGTTTGGTCAGCCAATTTTCACTTGTATTTGTAGAGAAGGTAGGCTTGTATAATCCCTCAAATGTTTGTATTTCTGCTTTAACCTTAGCTAACAAATTAGTAACTTCCTCAATAACCAAAAGAATAAGATCAAGTGAACACTTGTTAAGTATGTTACACCCCTTTCTTCTGAAGTCAGGGTTATCTCTTCCTATTGTTGGTGTGTTACGTGTTCTAAAACCCCTAGGTATTTTACTAGAACGGTAGTATTCAGATAAGTAACTCCCATGTAAGGATAAATTAGTTTCCCTTTTCCTAAGTTTAAGCAGTGCAAAATACAAATTAGCAGGGGTCTCACCAGCAGATATTGTTATAGGTGCAAAGAGTATTCTGGCTGCATCCTCTTCTGAAAACGATACGATTCCTGTCTGGGCTCTTTGGGCTTGAATATCCGGGTCCTCACCTATGGATTCTTCCTGTAAGGGATCAGGTGGTACATGTGATGGTTCAGCATGTGTGGAAGAAATTTTGAGCATTTTAGGCAACTGGTATTGGATATAGTGTGGTATGGCAATCCTTATACCCCTATCACATATGAAATATGTTAATAAGCTCCAATACCCACTCCTATAACCAGATGGTATATTTTTGAGCGATAGTCAATTGTATTTTTGACTGTATAGGTTCATATGGTTTAGTGACAATATGATACTAGGGGTGTTCACCACGGGTGTTTTTCCAGCTCTGACAGCACTCCTATTCTTTTTACTAGTAGCTCTCTGTATGAATAACAAATATTCCTCTTATGCTAGTACAGGATATGACAAATGTGGTTATAATGTTCCACTTCACTTTGGCAGAACAACACCTGCACAGTGAAGTGTATTTGTACCATGTGATATGCTTAATAACATTTTATTTACCCTGTTAATACATGAGAGTGGAGTATAATGACCTGATATATTAGGGGCTAACACTAAATGATAGTTTGACAATGATACATGTTTTCCCCATAGATGGTGTCGCATGATGCGATACTGTGTTACAATGTTAAACAATGTGACATGATCATGATATAATGTATCACCCTCCATATAGTTCTATGAGTCAGATGAATGAGCAATAGCATTGTTGGGAACAACCGGAAGTGATGACACTTCCGGTGTTACGATTCTAAAATATGCTATAGCTGACATTATTTGACATACACCATCAGCCCAAAATATGTACAGGTCCTGCAATCGAGCTACTAATCTAAACCTCTGAATATTATAAGCTCTTTTTCACTTTTACACGATTTTTGTAAGACCTGAAATTGAGAGACTTCCAGTTTACTGGAACGCATACAAGCATAGCAAAAAAGGTTTGCACACTATATGGAAGTGTTTGATTTAACACTAATGTTAGTTGTTTATCCCACAGTCTAAATTTGACATGAAGCATTATAACTAACTTTGCAGGCAATCATGGTATAGAAAATTGTTTTTTCTTTTTAAAAAAAATGGAATTATGTTATAACGATTCACTTAATAACCGGAAGTGGTGGCACTTCCGGTTTCAGTGGAACAGATGGCGTGCGTTCCACTGAACTACACAGGAACTTAATTATCTGACACAGGTGGTTTGTATTGGTTTATGTGTTTTATTGTTTAACACTATATAAGATTGTGATGTGACACTGTTTTTTCATTCTGATGAAGGGGTCTGTGTGAACCCCGAAACATCAATAAACATTGGTTTATGACCCACTATTAACAAGACCTGAGAGTGCTTTCGTTTGTTGCTGTGTATATATATATATATATATATATATATATATATATATATATATATATATATATATACATATATACGCATTTTATCATTTTATATTACCATTTCACATTTCAAAGTGTTAAATGTCCATTTAAATAATTAACTGCATAGAATAACATAGATGAGACTGGATAATTGTGAAATTAGTCCAGTGAATAAAATGTTGTTGTATTAATCCAGCATAAGAATCTATCCATTCTTTCATTGTTCAGGTATGGCAATGGTTTTCTGAGTTCAATTACATTTATAACTAGTACAATATCCATCCTTATTACATATATCCCACAGAGATATTACATTTCACTATGTTTAATCTGATCCTACTATTTTTTTATATATTGAAATGAGAAAGCCCATCAAATCTATGAATCAGCTGGGTATTGTTGTTTTAATATATAAATAGAAACAGAACAAAACACTTGAACATTTGACTTTTATGATTTGAGTAAGGCAAGGCATTTGACCCTCCGTAGGGAAACAATAATTGTTGACAGAACTGGAAAAAATGTTCTCATTCAGAATATTAACAGAATAGAGATCAAACAATCACCAGATGTTTATTAAAAATGTTTAGGATTAAAACAACTATTACTCCATGAAAATTCCAGCAATGTTTTTATTAATCAAAATTATATCTGTGCATGAGTTGATAATAAATTTGAAACCTATCCTGTTTCACCATTATAAAGAAAGTTATTTCATGTCAATCAGTTTGCATTGAGCAGGTCATAAGTCTCTGAAAGGTTGATTAATGGTAACATTTTCCAGTTTAAGAATCATATTAGTTTTGTGGATTATATGCTTTAAAACAAGTTTGTTTTTGATTAAAACCTCTTGTTGACTGGCCTTTAATTTTTTAAACATATATTGGTTAATGCAGATGGAAAAAAGGCAGAGGCTATATAAAGAAAATTCACAAAATATGTGAGATACATATTAATCTGAGTTTCACATTTAGGGCCAGATTATTAGTGGAGCGCAAAATATAGCTGACGCGAGCGCAATATTTGCGCTTCACTTAGTAATACCAGTTGAGTTGAGTGCAATGCGAATGCAACCTCAAATTTGAATTGCAAGAGAGCGTGCTTCCATAGGCTCCAATGCAAACCTCGTTCTCATGCCGTAAGACATGGCTGAGAACCTAGCGCAGCAAAGGGCGTAAGTTGGCAGCAATGGGCAGCAAAGTGTAAATATATATGTATATGAAAATATACATATATATTTATGTGTTAATATGTGTATATACACATATTAACACATATACAGTATGTATATATATATATATATATATATATATATACACCTTTATATGTATATAAACTGCTATGTAAAGGTACTTTCAGTGCCTTTTTTTTCTTACACCCGCACACTTTAACCCTTAAAAACTGCTTTGTGCAATTATTTCTGTTTTTTTTTTTTAAAAAAAAAACATGCTACACTTTTTTTTAAACAAAAAAGGGAAATAAAGACTTCATTTTGTGGGCAAATGGGGGATATTTTAAAAATGAGCCAAAGTTCTTACCTCTAGTTAATTTTTGGAGCGCTAATTGCTCCCTCAAGCTTGACGTAGCAATAACCAGCCACTTATAATGGCTGGCTATTTATCGTGTGCCTGTAAACGGGTGAGTTTGCCCATTTATGGGCCCACGTTACATTAGCGCTCCACTTGTAATCTAGTCCTAAATGCATTGTATAGATCAGTGCTTCCCAAATGCGGACCTCACGTACCCCCAACAGGCCAGTTTTTTTTTATATTTTAACTAGAGCACAGGTGAAATAATCAGACGATGGGTGAGAGCAGGTTAGTAACCATGGTTACTGATCAGCTGATTATTTCACCTGTGCTCTAGTTAAGATATAATGAAAACCTGGCCTGTTGGGGGTATGTGAGGACCGCGTTTAGGAAACACTGGTATAGATCAAAAATTAAAGGGCATTTTACCTAAATCCCTTGAAGATGATGCAAAATATCTGTGAAAAGCTGACTAGAAAAGATCACATGAACATCTCTATGTAAAAAAGGATATATGTTATCTTAAAATGTCCTAAGTATACACATCCTGCTGTAAAGAGACCTAAAAGTATACCTAGGTAGGCACAGATACTGCTGATTAATGGCTGCACATATATGCCCCTTGCTATTGGCTTTTAGCTAGCTCTTTGTAGTACATACCTACTCATTCAACAAAGGATACTAAGGCCTAGATTTGGAGTTTGACGGTAGCCGTGAAAACCAGCGTTAGAGGCTCCTAACGCTGGTTTTAGGCTACCGCCGGTATTTGGAGTCAGTCAGGAAAGGGTCTAATGCTCACTTTTCAGCCGCGACTTTTCCATACCGCAGATCCCCTTACGTCAATTGCGTATCCTATCTTTTCAATGGGATCTTTCTAACTCCGGTATTTAGAGTCGTGTCTGAAGTGAGCGTTCGAAATCTAACGACAAAACTCCAGCCGCAGAAAAAAGTCAGTAGTTAAGAGCTTTCTGGGCTAACGCCGGTTCATAAAGCTCTTAACTACTGTGCTCTAAAGTACACTAACACCCATAAACTACCTATGTACCGCTAAACCGAGGTCCCCCACATCGCCGCCACTTGATTAAATTTTTTTAACCCCTAATCTGCCGACCGCCACCTACGTTATACTTATGTACCCCTAATCTGCTGCCCCTAACACCGCCGACCCCTATATTATATTTATTAACCCCTACCTATTCTAAATTACTAAAGTTCAAAGCTCTTTTACCTTACCAGCCCTGAACAGGGCCCTTTGCCCCAAAGAATTCAGCTCTTTTGCCTGTAAAAAAAACACATACAATACCCCCCCCAACATTACAACCCACCACCCACATACCCCTAATCTAACCCAAACCCCCCTTAAATAAACCTAACACTAAGCCCCTGAAGATCTTCCTACCTTATCTTCACCATACCAGGTTCACCGATCGATACAGAAGAGCTCCTCCGATGTCCTGATCCAAGCCCAAGCGGGGGGCTGAAGAGGTCCATGATCCGGCTGAAGTCATCATCCAAGCGGGAGCTGAAGAGGTCCATGATCCGGCTGAAGTCTTCATCCAAGCGGGAGCTGAAGAGGTCCATGATCCGGCTGAAGTCTTCTATCAACGGCATCTTCAATCTTCTTTCTTCGGGAGCCATCATCTTCCATCCTACGCGGAACATCCTCTTCTCCCGACGCCTACTCACCGAATGACGGTTCCTTTAAATGACGTCATCCAAGATGGCGTCCCTCGAATTCCGATTGGCTGATAGGATTCTATCAGCCAATCGGAATTAAGGTAGGAATATTCTGATTGGCTGATGGAATCAGCCAATCAGAATCAAGTTCAATCCGATTGGCTGATCCAATCAGCCAATCAGATTGAGCTCGCATTCTATTGGCTGTTCCGATCAGCCAATAGAATGCAAGCTCAATCTGATTGGTTGAATCGTGCACGAGCACGTTTTTGAGGCTGGCCGCGTCCGTAAGCAACTCTGGTATCGAGAGTTGCAGTGGCGTTAAATATTCTGTACGCTCCTTTTTTGGAGCCTAACACAGCCATTCTGTGGACTCTCAATACCAGAGTTATTTTAAAGGTGCGGCCAGAAAAAAGCCAGCGTTAGCTACGCGGGTCGTTACCGACAAAAATCTAAATCTAGCCGTAAGAGAATAAAGCAAATTAGATAACTTGGAAAGTTGTCTAAAATTGTATGATTTATCTGAATCATGAAAGAAAAATTCTAGGTTTCATGTCCCTTTAAAGGGACATTAAACCCCAAAATGTTCTTTCATGATTCAGATATAGAATACAATTCTAAACAACTTTCTAATTTACTTCTGTTATCTAATTTGCTTTCTGCTCTTGATATTCTTTCCTGAAAAGCATATCTAGATAGGCTCAGTATCTGCTGATTGGTAGCTGCACATAAATGCCTCGTGTGATTGGCTGACCCATGTGCATTGCTATATCTTCAACAACGGATATGTAAAGAAAGAAGCAAATTATGTAATAGACGTAAATTAGAATTCTGTTTAAAATTGTATTCTGTCTGAATCATGAAAGAAAAAATTGGGGGTTAATGTTCCTTTAAAGACAGATTTAGATTTCTACATTAACCAAACAATTGCTGTGTAGAATGTTGCAAGTCCTTTGTTCTAAAATCTACAGGATTTATAAACTTCTTCCATAGAAGAACAAAATATGTAAAGTTATTTTGTCCCCATGGGCACCTGTACCTTCCTGGAGGTGGCTATGGGTTCAATCATTGCAGTAGTGACAAGATCTGGGCTTCAGTAGAATGGATTGGGGCATCTATTTGAAAATAACTAATACAAATATTTACTTGCTGATGTTTGTTTTGATTACTTTAGCTTCGTCTTGAGCCACGACTGTGCTGGCTACTCTTTCACTGTGCCGATCTGTGTCAGGAGCAACTTTATTATAGAGTCAGAGAGTAGAGAGTGCTCACATCACAGGTGCACTTTATTACCATAACCGAATAGAGAAATAAGCTTACTAGTAAAGGACAAAGCATAGGGATAGGGTTGCCACCTCAGCCATGTTTTCCTGGACACTTATGAGTTACACATGTTGCATGGTGTGCAGGGAGGAACATGAATAATGCTGTCCAGGATCACTATTTGGCATCTACTTATCAAGTCGTCGACTGTGCTGCATTCGACGGCACCAATACGCTCGCCTAAGTTCGCCTAACATTGCTGCCGCGGACCTAAATACGCTCTCCAAAGTTACCAAAAAAGCTGTCAAAAAGCCGCGCACCACTTACGGGGCGAAGAGCAGCGGACTGTTGTTTAGTCATCGATCTCGCTGCTCTTCGGCTTTTTCACAGCTTTATTGGTACCCTGTCACTAAACACCCACACTATACTATACTGTTTACCCCCTATACCGCCGCTCCTGGAGACCACTGCAACTCTAATAATTGTATTAACCCCTAAAACGCAGCTCACAGACCTTGCCGCAACTCAATAAAGTGTTTAACCCCTAAACCGCCGCTCCCGGAGCCCACCGTCACCTACATTATACTTATTAACCCCTAATCTGCCACCCCCTAAACCACCGCCACCTACATTATACTTATTAACCCCTAATCTGCCCCCCCTACACCGCCGCCACCTACATTATACTTATAAACCCCTAATCTGCCACCCCCTACACCGCCGCCACTATATTAAATTTATTAACCCCTAAACCTAAGTCTAACCCTAACATCCCCTAACTTAAATATAATTTAAATAAATCTAAATAAATATTCCTAGCATTAAATAAATTATTCCTATTTAAAACTAAATAATTAACTATAAAATAAACCCTAAGCTAGCTACAATATAAATTATAATTATATTGTAGCTATCTTAGGGTTTATTTTTATTTTACAGGCAAGTTTGTATTTATTTTAACTAGGTACAATAGTTATTAAATAGTTATTAACTATTTAATAACTTTCCAGTTAAAAGAAATACAAAAGTACCTGTAAATTAAAACCTAACCAAAGTTACAATTAAAGCTATCACTATAATTAAATAAATTCCCTAAACTAAATACAATTAAATAAAATTAAATACAATTATCTAAAGTAGAAAAAAACAAACACTAAATTAAAGAAAATAATAAACAAATTACAAGATTTTTAAACTAATTACACCTAATCTAATCCCCCTAACAAAATAAAAAAGCCCCCCCCAAAATAAAAAAGCCCTACCCTACACTAAATTACAAATAGCCCTTAAAAGGGCCTTTTGCGGGGCATTGCCCCAGAGTAATCAGCTCTTTTACCTGTTAAAAAAAAATTACAAACCCCCCAACATTAAAACCCACCACCCACACAACCAACCCTACTCTAAAACACACACAATACCCCCTTAAAAAAAACCTAACACTAATCCCTTGAAGATCACCTTACCGGGAGACGTCTTCACCCAACCGGGCCGAAGTCCTCAACGAAGCCGGGAGAAGTCTTCATCCAAGCCGGGCAGAAGAGGTCCTCCAGATGGGCAGAAGTCTTCATTCAGACGGCATCTCCTATCTTCATCCATCCGGCGCGGAGCGGTCTATCTTCAAGACATGTTCCAATCAGCCAATAGAATGCGAGCTCAATCCTATTGGCTGATTGTATCAGCCAATTGGAATTGAAGGGACGCCATCTTGGATGATGTCACTTAAAGGTACCTTCATTCAACAAGAAGACATTGTCAGAAGAGGATGCTCCACGTCGGATGTCTTGAAGATGAACCCGCTCTGCGCCGGATGGATGAAGATAGGAGATGCCGTCTGGATGAAGACTTCTGCCCGTCTGGAGGACCTCTTCTGCCTGGCTTGGATGAAGACTTCTCCCGGCTTCGTTGAGGACTTCGGCCCGGTTGGGTGAAGACGTCTCCCGGTAAGGTGATCTTCAAGGGGTTAGTGTTAGTTTTTTTAAGGGGGTATTGGGTGGGATTTAGAGTAGGGTTGGTTGTGTGGGTGGTGGGTTTTAATGGTGGAGGGTTTGTAATTTTTTTTACAGGTAAAAGAGCTGATTACTTTGGGGCAATGCCCCGCAAAAGGCCCTTTTAAGGGCTATTTGTAATTTAGTGTAGGGTAGGGCTTTTTTTATTTTGGGGGGCTTTTTTATTTTGTTAGGGGGATTAGATTAGGTGTAATTAGTTTAAAAATCTTGTAATTTGTTTATTATTTTCTGTAATTTAGTGTTTTTTTCTACTTTAGATAATTGTATTTAATTTGATTTAATTGTATTTAGTTTAGGGAATTTATTGAATTATAGTGTTAGCTTTAATTGTAACTTTGGTTAGGTTTTATTTTACAGGTACTTTTGTATTTATTTTAACTAGGAAGTTATTAAATAGTTAATAACTATTTAATAACTATTGTACCTAGTTAAAATAAATACAAACTTGCCTGTAAAATAAAAATAAACCCTAAGATAGCTACAATGTAACTATTAGTTATATTGTACCTAGCTTAGGGTTTATTTTATAGGTAAGTATTTAGTTTTAAATAGGAAAAATTTATTTAATTCTAGGAATATTTATTTAGATTTATTTAAATTATATTTAAGTTAGGGGGTGTTAGGGTTAGACTTAGGTTTAGGGGTTAATAAATATCACTAAATTACAAATAGCCCTTAAAAGGGCCTTTTGCGGGGCATTGCCCCAGAGTAATCAGCTCTTTTACCTGTTAAAAAAAAATTACAAACCCCCCAACATTAAAACCCACCACCCACACAACCAACCCTACTCTAAAACACACACAATACCCCCTTAAAAAAAAACTAACACTAATCCCTTGAAGATCATCTTACCGGGAGACGTCTTCACCCAACCGGGCCGAAGTCCTCAACGAAGCCGGGAGAAGTCTTCATCCAAGCCGGGCAGAAGAGGTCCTCCAGACGGGCAGAAGTCTTCATTCAGACGGCATCTCCTATCTTCATCCATCCGGCGCGGAGCGGGTCCATCTTCAAGACATGTTCCAATCAGCCAATAGAATGCGAGCTCAATCCTATTGGCTGATAGTATCAGCCAATTGGAATTGAAGGGACGCCATCTTGGATGACGTCACTTAAAGGTACCTTCATTCAACAAGAAGACATCGTCAGAAGAGGATGCTCCACGTCGGATGTCTTGAAGATGAACCCGCTCCGCGCCGGATGGATGAAGATAGGAGATGCCATCTGGATGAAGACTTCTGCCCGTCTGGAGGACCTCTTCTGCCTGGCTTGGATGAAGACTTCTCCCGGCTTCGTTGAGGACTTCGGCCCGGTTGGGTGAAGACGTCTCCCGGTAAGGTGATCTTCAAGGGGTTAGTGTTAGTTTTTTTAAGGGGGTATTGGGTGGGATTTAGAGTAGGGTTGGTTGTGTGGGTGGTGGGTTTTAATGGTGGAGGGTTTGTAATTTTTTTTACAGGTAAAAGAGCTGATTAATTTGGGGCAATGCCCCGCAAAAGGCCCTTTTAACGGCTATTTGTAATTTAGTGTAGGGTAGGGCTTTTTTTATTTTGGGGGGGCTTTTTTATTTTGTTAGGGGGATTAGATTAGGTGTAATTAGTTTAAAAATCTTGTAATTTGTTTATTATTTTCTGTAATTTAGTGTTTTTTTCTACTTTAGATAATTTTATTTAATTGTATTTAGTTTAGGGAATTTATTTAATTATAGTGTTAGCTTTAATTGTAACTTTGGTTAGGTTTTATTTTACAGGTACTTTTGTATTTATTTTAACTAGGAAGTTATTAAATAGTTAATAACTATTTAATAACTATTGTACCTAGTTAAAATAAATACAAACTTGCCTGTAAAATAAAAATAAACCCTAAGATAGCTACAATGTAACTATTAGTTATATTGTAACTAGCTTAGGGTTTATTTTATAGGTAAGTATTTAGTTTTAAATAGGAATAATTTATTTAATTCTAGGAATATTTATTTAGATTTATTTAAATTATATTTAAATTAGGGGGTGTTAGGGTTAGACTTAGGTTTAGGGGTTAATAAATATCACTAAATTACAAATAGCCCTCAAAAGGGCCTTTTGCGGGGCATTGCCCCAGAGTAATCAGCTCTTTTACCTGTTAAAAAAAATTTACAAACCCCCCAACATTAAAACCCACCACCCACACAACCAACCCTACTCTAAAACACACACAATACCCCCTTAAAAAAAAACTAACACTAATCCCTTGAAGATCACCTTACCGGGAGACGTCTTCACCCAACCGGGCCGAAGTCCTCAACGAAGCCGGGAGAAGTCTTCATCCAAGCCGGGCAGAAGAGGTCCTCCAGACGGGCAGAAGTCTTCATTCAGAGGGCATCTCCTATCTTCATCCATCCGGCGCGGAGCGGGTCCATCTTCAAGACATGTTCCAATCAGCCAATAGAATGCGAGCTCAATCCTATTGGCTGATAGTATCAGCCAATCGGAATTGAAGGGACGCCATATTGGATGACGTCACTTAAAGGTACCTTCATTCAACAAGAAGACATTGTCAGAAGAGGATGCTCCACGTCGGATGTCTTGAAGATGAACCCGCTCCGCGCCGGATGGATGAAGATAGGAGATGCCGTCTGGATGAAGACTTCTGCCCGTCTGGAGGACCTCTTCTGCCTGGCTTGGATGAAGACTTCTCCCGGCTTCGTTGAGGACTTCGGCCCGGTTGGGTGAAGACGTCTCCCGGTAAGGTGATCTTCAAGGGGTTAGTGTTAGTTTTTTTAAGGGGGTATTGGGTGGGATTTAGAGTAGGGTTGGTTGTGTGGGTGGTGGGTTTTAATGGTGGAGGGTTTGTAATTTTTTTTACAGGTAAAAGAGCTGATTACTTTGGGGCAATGCCCCGCAAAAGGCCCTTTTAACGGCTATTTGTAATTTAGTGTAGGGTAGGGCTTTTTTTATTTTGGGGGGGCTTTTTTATTTTGTTAGGGGGATTAGATTAGGTGTAATTAGTTTAAAAATCTTGTAATTTGTTTATTATTTTCTGTAATTTAGTGTTTTTTTTTCTACTTTAGATAATTTTATTTAATTGTATTTAGTTTAGGGAATTTATTTAATTATAGTGTTAGCTTTAATTGTAACTTTGGTTAGGTTTTATTTTACAGGTACTTTTGTATTTATTTTAACTAGGAAGTTATTAAATAGTTAATAACTATTTAATAACTATTGTACCTAGTTAAAATAAATACAAACTTGCCTGTAAAATAAAAATAAACCCTAAGATAGCTACAATGTAACTATTAGTTATATTGTAACTACCTTAGGGTTTATTTTATAGGTAAGTATTTAGTTTTAAATAGGAATAATTTATTTAATTCTAGGAATATTTATTTAGATTTTTTTAAATTATATTTAAGTTAGGGGGTGTTAGGGTTAGACTTAGGTTTAGGGGTTAATAAATATCATATAGTGGCGGCGGTGTAGGGGGTGGCAGATTAGGGGTTAATAAGTATAATGTAGGTGGCGGCGGTGTAGGGGGGCAGATTAGGGGTTAATAAGTATAATGTAGGTGGCGGCGGTGTAGAGGGTGGCAGATTAGGGGTTAATAAGTATAATGTAGGTGGCGGCGGTGTACGGGGGGGGGGCAGATTAGGGGTTAATAAGTATAATGTAGGTGGTGGCAGTGTAGGGGGGGCAGATTAGGGGTTAATAAGTATAATGTATGTGACAGCGATGTAGGGGGGGCGATTAGGGGGTTAATAAGTATAATGTAGGTGGCAGCGGTGTAGGGGGGCAGATTAGGGGTTAATAAATTTAAAGGGACAGTAAACCTTAAAAATAATGTTATATAATTCTGCACATAGTGCAGAATTATATAACATTATTTAAGTGCTATAGTTCTAAACGCCTTTTTTCCCTTTTAATATGTAAAAATTATGGCGCTTTTACAGACCTGCTCTCTGCTCTCTGCTGAGCGGGTCTGTAATATTTAGTCAGCGCATCGGGCCAGCAGAGAGCGAGTCTGTAAAAGCGCCATAATTTTTACATATTAAAAGGGAAAAAAGGCGTTTAGAACTATAGCACTTAAATAATGTTATATAATTCTGCACTATGTGCAGAATTATATAACTTTATTTTTAAGGTTTACTGTCCCTTTAATATAGTGGCGGCGGTGTAGGGGGGCAGATTTGGGGTTAATAAATTTAACATAGTGTCGGCGGTGTAGGGGGCGCAGATTAGGGGTGTTTAGACTTGGGGTACATGTTAGGTTGTTAGGTGTGAACGTTACCATAGGAATCAATGGGATATCGGGCAGCAGCGAACATGAGCTTTCGCTGCTGTCAGACTCCCATTGATTCCTATGGCATCCGCAGCCTCCAGGGTGGTGGATTGAAAACCAGGTACGCTGGGCTGGAATAGTGGCGAGCGTACCTGGTAGAAATTTGATAACTAGCAAAAGTAGTCAGATAGTGCCAAATTTGCATTCGGAACATCTGTAATGACGTAAGCATCGATCTGTGTCGGGCTGAGTCCGCGGATCGTATGTTACGTCACAAAGTTCTACTTTTGTCGGTCTGTAGGGTTTGATAACTAA
Organism: Bombina bombina; assembly: GCF_027579735.1. NCBI lineage: Eukaryota > Metazoa > Chordata > Amphibia > Anura > Bombinatoridae > Bombina > Bombina bombina. The sequence continues at coordinate 146,389,167 of NC_069503.1, read as the reverse complement.
GGGGAATCAGGCTCGCCACAAATATGCTGCGGAATTCCAGCGTATTTGCGGTTGACGGCTTGATAAGTAGATGCCTTTGTGTGCTGTCCTCTAGTGCAATTCAGGTTCCCCTCTGCACTCCCTGCAGCATGTGTTACTCATAAGTGTCCAGGAAAACATGGCCGAGGTGGCAACCTTACATAGAAGCAATGTAATATCTCTATAGAGTTCCACAGCTAGTCAGATGAGCAGGTATTCTGAACCAATAGTCAAGCAGATAGTAGCAGCTGCATTTTTAGGTAAATGGAGTAAATAGGAGTACACAAAGTTGTGAATAGATGGCAACATTGCTAAAGCTACAGGAGCCAATTCAGAACCTTCACCAGGGGGAGTAGATTTTATGTAAGCTAACGACTGCGTCAACTGTGATGAAAATGAAAATTTTCTGACGGTTATAAATAACTTTGCCTAGCAGAAGAAGCAATGTAAACTCCCTAATTTAATGTTGCTAGTAACTGTTAAAGGGACAGTCAACACCAGAATTGTTGTTGTTTAAAAAGATAGATAATCCCTTTATTTGCATAACCAGCACAGTTACAATAATACACGTTTTACCTCTTTGATTACCTTGTGTTTTAGCCTCAGCAGACTGCCCCTTTATTTCAGTTCTTTTGACAGACATGCATTTTAGCCAATTAGTGCTTACTCCTACGTAACTTCACGTACATAAGCTCTATGTAATCTATATGACACACATGAACTAACTCCCTCTAGTTGTGAAAAACTGTCAAAATGCATTCACATTAGAGGCAGCCTCCAAGGTCTAAGAAATTAGCATATGAGCCTACCTAGGTCTAGCTTTCAACTAAGAATACCAAGAGGACAAAGCAAAATTGGTGATACAAGTAAATTGGAAAGTTGTTTAAAATGACATGCCCTATTTGAATCATGAACGTTTATTTTGGACTTGACTGTCACTTTAAGGAGATGAGAAGGACAATGCCTTGATTCTAGTAATGTAAATAGACAGTAAAAAAGGAAGAATTTACAAACAGGTGGTAAAGTAGTTACGAAAACACATGTATGATCCTGGCAGTAGAACCATCTGAAAGGGGTAAGCAACATAGAAAGTTTAATTACAAAATTAAATTTTGAATGAGCAAGGACTGATGCCAGAATAATTGATGTTAAAGGGACAGTCTAGTGTAAAATATACTTTCATGATTCAGACAGAGCATGTAAATTTAAACAACTTTCCAATTTACTTTTATCACCAATTTTGCTTTGTTTTCTCAGTATTCTTAGTTGAAAGCTAAACCTAGGTAGGCTCATATGCTAATTTCTTAGACCTTGGAGGCCGCCTCTTATCTGAAGGCATTTTGACAGTTTTTAACCTCTAGAGGGTGTTAGTTCATGTGTGTCATATAGATAGCATTGTGCTCATGCACATGGAGTTACCTAGGAGTCTGCACTGATTGGATAAAATGCAAGTCTGTCAAAAGAACTGAAATAAGGAGGCAGTTTGCCGAGGCTTAGATACAAGGTAATCACAAAGGTAAAAAGTGTTTTTTTATAACTGTGTTAGTTATGCAAAACTGGGGAATGGGTAATAAAGGGATTATCAATCTTTTTAAACAACAACATTTCTGATGTTGACTGTCCCTTAAATGTCTCAGGTGCAAGTTGTCAATACACCATCAACTAACTTTGTCTCTTACTATAATTGCAGCATCCTCACAAGCCCCCAAAACCTGCTAGGGATTTAAATGTTGTGGATCTCACAAACTTTTCATCTTAACTGAAACATCTACTCAACAACATCTCATCCCTTTTTTGCCCAGACCTTGTGGACTTACAGTATAATTCAGCACTAAAATCAACACTTGACAAAATGCACCTTCTACTGTTCGCTGTGCGTAACGCACTCAACTTCAACCATGGCAAACAAAACAGACCTGCTATCTTCACCGATGTTCACGGACTGCTGTACGCCTGTGGAGAAAATCATGCATCCTTGCTGAATTAATGCATTATAAATTCCTCCTCAGATCATACAACTCTCCTCCCTCTTGTCAACTCACTCATCCCACCCCAGAAAGTTGTTTTTAAGCTTTAACTCCCCTCTACGCCCCCCTGCACCTCCACCCACTACCAAACTCACTGCTCAGATTATTGCTCATCACTTCAAAAATAAAATTGGCACAATTAGAAAAGACATCTCTCCCTCACACCCACTCAAACCAAGACCTTCTAGCCACACCTCCTATTAACAAAACTCTGTGTCACGCTCCTCTCTCGCTCTGCAGCCTGCTTCTGTCTGTGGCGGTGTTGCGCTGCGTTGCCTAGTAATGACTTACTGCTCTGAAGCAGTCCCATTCTGCTGACACACTCCCTGAAGCCGTCCCACTTTGCTGACGTCAGGCTGGGTTTTTTTCTGGCGTGTCCATTTCCTGGTGCCAATTTGTTTTATCCTGCTGTGGCTTATAGTGAGTAATCCTTTGCTTGATATCCAGATTTATTGTTAACAAACTTCTGCCTGTTTGACTTTGTCTCTGCCTTAACCCTTACAAGCCTGAATCCACTTTTGCTTGTCAAACTGTTAACAAACTTTTTTCCTGTTTGACTACATCTCAGCCTTAACCCTTACAAGCCTGAATCTACTTTTGCTTGACAAATTGTTAACAAACTTTTGCCTGTTTGACTATGTCTCTGCCTTAACCCTTACAAGCCTGAATCTACTTTTGCCTGACCATTGTTACCAATCCTTTGCTTGCATGACTACGCTTCTGGATAACCCTTACCTGCCTGAAACCACATTGCGAATCTTTGCTTGCCTGACTACGTCTCTTCTTGACCGCACTCTTTCTGTTATCAAGTCTCCTAGTAACCATACCTTGAGTAAACCTCCTCTTACTATTGTTGGTATACAATATTTCTTTAAAAGCTGTCGTGGCGTGGGGTCAGGTCCTGGTTTATACTCAGTGTGCTAGTGTGTTGTTACTATTCACTCTGGCATTTGGGTCTAACTTGGGACTTCACCTAACCTGACATAACAAACGGGCCAAATTATGGATCCCGCTGAGTTATCCAGGGCTGTAACCCTACAAGGACAGCTTCTTGGAACTCATGCTGCTCACCTGCAATCTCTGGATTTGAAATTAGACCAGATCACGGCTCTTCTACATAATCTCTCCACTCCTGCTCAAGATTCTACAGCCCTTGTTGTTGCTGCTGCCAGTTCAAACACTGTATATAATCCTCCTCAGCCTGCAGGTCAATTGTTTCCACAAATTCCACTTCCTGATAAATATGATGGCAATCCTGAAGACTGCCATGGATTCCTAAATCAAAGCCGCCTTCATTTTAGAAACAACCCTCAAGTGTTTTTTACCTCTTCCTCTAAGATCACATTTTTGATTTCCCTCATGAAAGGAAAAGCTCTGGCTTGAGTTTCTGCTCTTTTGGAAAAAGCAATGTTTTGCTTAATGATGTGGAATCTTTTGTGTCCATTTTTTCCTCTGTGTTTGATAAACCCGGAAGGTCTGCAGCAGCCGAGGCTGGGCTGTTGGATTTAAGACAGGGTTCCCTTACTGTAGCACAATACGCTATAGAATTCAGGACTTTAGCTGCTGAAACTATGTGGAATCATGGGGCCCTGCGAACAGCCTTTTGCAAAGGTCTTTGTGAACGTTTAAAAGATGAGCTTGTTTTTCGGGATCTGCCTGATTCTCTAGAAGAACTCATCAATTTATGTATCAAGCTGGATACCCGCTATTCTGAGCGTCTTCAAGATAGAGACAGTAACAGGAGACCATTTACCAAACCAACATATCGTCTGCCAACTCGTTCTCCAATTCATCCTAGTTCTAGCTCTACTTTATCTGAGACCGTAGAACCCATGGAAGTTGGGGCAATCAAGTTAACCGAAGCTGAACGCCTCAGAAGGCGTACTCTCGAACTGTGTTTTTACTGTGGTACTAAAGGTCATTTATTGAAAGGTTGCCCTATACATCCAGTAAAAGCCAGGGCTTAACTCCTGAAAGAGGGACAGAGTTAAGCCAAAAACCATTGTCCTCCCTCAATCCTAAACTCTTTGTTCCTGTTACTCTAAATTTTGGAAGCACCAAGTTTCAAGTTCAAGCTTTAATTGATTCTGGAGCTGCAGGAATATTTGTGGATTCTACTTTTGCCTACTCTCTCCAGATACCACTTCTTGCCAAAGATCAATTAATCAAAGTTACTACCATCAGTGGTAAACCACTGGGTTCTGGTTTTATTCAACATTCCACTATTTCTCTACTTATGTTAGTAGGAATTCTACATACAGAAACTATCTGTTTTGATGTCATCTCTTCCCCTCATTTTCCTTTGATTTTGGGACTACCCTGGTTACAGCTTCATGATCCTGTTTTCGCTTGGTCTAAAGGGGAACTTATATCCTGGGGTGCTACTTGTTTCAAACACTGTCTGCAGAGTACTCACAAATCTCCGAGTTCTGTCTTATCAGTCTTGGACATTCCTGATTCATTACCTGAACAATATCATTCCTTCCGTGACGTCTTTTCTAAAAAGGATGCTGAAAATTTGCCTCCGCACCGGACTTTTGACTGTCCTATTAATTTATTACCGGGAGCTCCTCTTCCTAGAGGTAAAACTTATCCTCTTTCTCGTCAGGAATAAGTTTCTCTTAAAGAATACATCAAAGATAATTTGGCCAGAGGATTTATACGTCCTTCTTCCTTCCCTGTGGTAGCTGTTTGTTTTTTTGTTGAAAAGAAAGATGGGGTTCTCTGACCTTGCATTGATTATCGGGCTCTGAACCAAATAACAGTTAAGAATTGTTATCCACTCCCGCTCATTCATGAGCTTTTTGATTGTCTCCAAGACTTATCCATCTTCTCTAAATTGGATCTTCGAGGGGCATACAATTTGGTCAGAATATGTAAAGGGGATGAATGGAAAATGGCATTCAACACTATGAGTATCTCGTTATGCCATTTGGGTTGTGCAATGCCCCTGCGGTTTTCCAACACTTTGTAAATGAAATCTTCAGAGATTATCTTAATCAATTTGCTATCATCTATCTTGACGATATTCTGATCTACTCCAAGACCATACAACAACATCTCCACCATGTCAAATTAGTACTCCAGAGACTTTGTGAAAACTTTCTCTTCGCCAAACTCAAAAAGTGCTCTTTCCACCAAACTTCTATTCCTTGTCTGGGTTATATTATTTCACAGTCTGAGTTTGAGATGGATCCCGATAAACTCTCTGCTATTAAAGATTGGCCTAGACCTACAATTCTTAAATCTTTACAAAGGTTTTATTGGCTTTGCCAACTACTATCGAAAGTTTATAAAAGACTTTGTCAAAATTTCTTCACCTCTCTGATCAAGCACTGCGTTACAGGAATTTGAAACCTTGAAATCAGCATTTTATTCAGCCCCTGTCAGGTTAGGTAATGTCCAGAAGAAGACCCAAATGCTAGGGTGAACTAAAATAACATGACCCCACGACAACTACTATAAAACAAGGTACTCACGGTATGGAGCAGTGTTGGTCTGGGTCCTCTAGAAAGAGTAAAGTAAATCTTGATAGTTGCAGGTAAAACTTCAGAATAGGGTACCAAAAACAAACAGACAATAAGGAAGGATTAGGTAACTTGAAAATCAGGCACTTTTAAGGGTTAAGCTCAGCATGGTCAATGAAGCGGAGTTTAGCAACTTGTAATCTTGCAGATTGTGGGTTAATCAATAGAGTAGTCGTATATGCAGAGATTAGCAACTTGTTGTAATCAGGTAGTTTGAGGGATTAACAATAGAGTAGTCTTATATGTAGAGTTTGACAACTTGTAATCAGGCAGTTTGAGGGTTAAGCAATAGCGTAGTCGTATATGCAGAGTTTGGCAACTTGAAATCAGGCAGTTTGAGGGTTAAGCAGTAGAATAGTCTTATATGCAGAGTTTGGCAACTTGTAATCAGGCAGTTTAAGGGTTAAGCAATAGAATAGTCTTATATGCAGCGTTTGGCAACTTGTAATCAGGCAGTTTGAGGGTTAAGCAATAGAATAGTCTTATATGCAACGTTTGGCAACTTGTAATCAGGCAGTTTGTTGGTTAAGCAATAGAATAGTCTTATATGCAGAGATTGGCAACTTGTAATCAGGCAGTTTGAGGGTTAAGCAATAGCATAGTCATATATGCAGGGTTTGGCAACTTGTAATCAGGCAATTTGAGGGTTAAGCAATAGCGTAGTCGTATAGGCAGGGTTTGGCAACTTGTAATCAGGCAGTTTGAGGGTTAAGCAGTAGGGTAGACGATCAGGCAAAGGTTCAGGAACTGGATAATACAAAGCAAGGGTACTCACAATAGCCTCTGGAAAGAAACAAACAATCAGGCACCGGAGGATTGAGAGACCGGAATAAGAAGCCGACGTCTGACGTCAGCAGAGGGGATGGCTTAGAGAGAGGAAGACGTTGCCCGGCAACCAAACACGCCAGAAGAGCCGCCAGAACCTCCGGCGGCGCCGTGACAGTGCCCCCTCCTCAAGGACCCCTCCGGGGGACCCGAGCAGGCTTGGCAGGATACTTAATATGGAAAGACTTGACAAGAGCAGGAGCATGTACATGAGAGGCAGGTTCCCAAGATCACTCCGTGATAGGATAACTTTTCCAATGGACCAAGTAGTACAACCGATTGCCCCGTAGCTTGGAATCCAGAATCTGGCTGACTTTGAACTCTGAAGTACCCTCTACAGAGAGCGGAGGAGGAGGTTTAATCTTGATTGAGTACCGGTTGTAGATAACTGGTTTGAGAAGAGACATATGAAACACAGGATGGATCTTGAGGGTCTTAGGTAAGGTCAGACGATAAGCCGAAGAACAAGCTTTAGACACAATTCAAAAGGGACCAATGTATTTGGGACCCAATTTTGTACAGGGTTGTTTTAGATGAATGAATCTGGTAGACAACCATACTCTGTCTCCAGTACGAAGTAAAGGAGCCTTACACCTTCTGCGATCAGCTAAACTTTTGTGCTTTATTGAAGCAGCGAGTAGATTCTGATGTATATGTTGCCAATGGTTACTGAGATTCTTTACGAGAAAATCTGTTCCAGGAACTTCAGAAGAACTAGTAATCATAGGAAAAGTTCTAGGTTCAAAGCCATAGGCTGCCTTAAAGGGTGAGGTCTGTAAGGAGGAATTGAAGCGTGAGTTATGAGCTAATTCCGCCAAAGGCAATAACTGTGACCAGTTGGAATGGTGATGGTTTACGTAATGTCTGAGAAAAGACTCCAAAGACTGGTTTACCCACTCGGTCTGTCCGTTAGACTGAGGATGATGTGCAGTAGAAAGGAATATGTTGATTCCAAAGTGCTTACAAAAAGAACTCCAGAATTTCGAAACAAATTGAACACCTCGATCAGACACAATGTCAGAAGGAAATCCATGTAAACGAGAGATATGAAGGACAAAAAGATCAGAAAGTCTTTGAGCAGAAGGCAATCCAGGAAGAGGAATGAAATGAGCAGACTTGGAGAATCGGTCCACCACTACCCAAATAGTCGTATTTCCAGCAGAAACAGGAAGATCCATAACAAAGTCCATGGATATGTGGGACCAAGGGTATTGAGGAACAGGAAGAGGGTGTAACAATCCAAAGGGTCGATGAGTAGACTGTTTATTCGATGCACAAGAGCTACAAGCGGCTATATAATCATTAACATCTCTCCTCATGGTGGACCACCAAACATGCTGTTTAAGTCTCCACAGAGTATTGGTTACTCCAGGATGACCTGAAGATATGTTGTCATGAGCCCAATGTAAGAGCCTAAGACATAATCCACTGAGTACATACAGAATTCCAGGAGGAAGCTTGTGAGAAGACGGTACCCTGCTTTGAGCAGACCATAAAGCCTGTACTGGAAAAGAGGATGCTTGAGCCAAAACACTGAGTGGACGTAGTATGGGTTCGGCTTCCATCGGAGAAGACTCTGTGGACTGAAATTGCCTGGATAATGCATCTGCCTTGGAGTTCTTAGAACCAGGAACATAGGAAAGTACACAATTAAACCTGGAAAAGAACAAAGCCCACTGAGCCTGACTAGGATTGAGACGTTTAGCTGTATGGAGGTACAGGAGATTCTTATGGTCTGTCAGAATAAAGAATAGTTGACTAGAACCCTCTAACCAATGCCTCCACTCATCCAAAGCAAGCTTTATAGCCAATAATTCTTTGTTGCCCACATCATAGTTTAATTCGGCAGGGTTGAACTTTTTGGAAAAGAATGCCACAGGATGTATTTTGCTGGTAGACGGATTTCGTTGGGAGAGAACAGCTCCAGCTGCAATAGAGGAAGCATCTACTTCGAAGATAAATTGGTGATCAGGAATAAGATGACTGAGAAGTGGTGCTGAAGAGAAGGCCGATTTCAGTGTTTCAAAAGCCTGTACTGCCGAAATAGACCAGTTCCTACAATCTTGTCCCTTCTTAGTGAGAGTAGTGAGAGGAGAGGTGATGTCAGCGAAATTCTTTATAAACTTTCTATAGTAGTTGGCAAAGCCAAGAAACCTCTGCAGGGATCTGAGGGTGGTAGGTCTAGGCCAGTCCTTAATTGCGGAAAGCTTAGCAGGATCCATCTCAAAACCAGATTCTGAAATAATTTAACCCAAGAAGGGAATGGACCTCTGATGGAAAGAGCATTTCTCCAATTGAGCAAAAAAGGAGTTATCACATAATCTCTGAAGCACAAGCTTTACATGGTGTACATGTTCCTGTAAAGTACTGGAATAGATCAGAATGTAATCCAGATAGATGATAACAAATTGGTTTAAAAAATCTCTGAAAATCTCATTAACAAAGTGCTGAAATACTGCTGGTGCATTGCACAATCCAAAAGGCATTACTAGGTACTCGTAGTGGCCAAATCTTGTGTTAAAGCCTGTCTTCCATTCGTCTCCCTTACGAATTCTGACCAAATTATAGGCCCTACAGAGATCCAACTTGAAAAAAACAGTAGCACCTTGGAGACAATCAAATAGCTCAGGGATGAGCGGAAGAGGATAACTGTTTTTGACAGTAATCTGATTCAAGGCCTGATAATCAATACAGGGACGAAGCCCTCTGTCTTTTTTTCCAATAAAGAAAGAACCTGCTCCCACCGGTGATGATGAAGGATGAATAAATCCTCTGGCCAAGTTGTCCTTTATGTATTCCTCAAGAGAGGTATTTTCTTGACGAGAGAGAAGATAAGTCCTCCCTTTAGGCAGAGGGGCCCAGGAATACAAATCAATAGGACAGTCAAAAATCCGATGAGGAGGTAACGACTCCGCCTCCTTCTTAGAAAAAACATCACAAAAGGCATGATAGTGTTTAGGAAGAGAATCAGGAACTTCCACACAAGCCACTACAGGACCGGATAGCTTGGAGGGATTTTGCAGGCAATGCTTAAAACAGGTGGTTCCCCAGGAAAGAAGCTCTCCCTTAGACCAAGAGAATACAAGATCATGTAGCTGCAAACAAGGTAGCCCCAAAATCAACGGAATGTGGGGGGATAACATCAAGATGAATAATTTCGGAGTGGAGTATGCCCACAGATAAAAGAAGAGGTATAGTAGAATGTTGGATGACTCCAGATCCCAGAGGCTGCCCACTAACAGTAGTTACTTTGATTAATTGTTTCTTGGCTAGAAGAGGAATCCTGAGAGAGTTAACAAAATTTGAATCAATAAAAACACCAGCTGCTCTTGAGTAGATGAGAGCTTGAACTTGAAACTTAGTGTCTCCAAAACAAATGGTTACAGGAACGAATAGTTTAGAATTGAGGGAAGTCATGGGATTCTGGCTTAACTCTGTCCCTCTATGAGTAGTTAAGCCTTGGCTTTTACTGGACGGATTGGACAGTCCTTAAGTAAATGTCCTTTAGTACCACAATACAAACATAACCCAAGAGTACGCCTTCTATGACGTTCGGCTTCAGATAACTTAATAGCCCCTACTGCCATGGGTTCTACAGACTCATTTGAATGGGAGTTGCTACTTGAAAGACTTGGGGTACAAATAGGAGGACGAAAAGAAGATCTAGAAAAGGTTCTTCAGTTCCTATCTCTCTCCTGTAGTCATTCAGAATGCCGGGCGTCAAGATTTATACATAAATTGATAAGATCCTCCAGAGTCAGGAAGTTCCCGAAACACAAGTTCATCCTTCAAGCCTTTGCAAAGTCCCTTGCGAAAAGCAGCTCGTAAAACTCCATGGTTCCAATCAGTCTCAGCAGCTAAGGTCCTGAATTCTATAGCATATTGAGCTACAGATAGCGATACTTGTCTCAAATCCAACAACCCAGCCTCAGCAGCAGCTGACCTCCCAGGTTTGTCAAAAACAGAGGAGAAAATAAACACAAATCACTCCAAATCCTGAAGAAGAGGGTCGTCTTTCTCCAAAAGAGGGGATACCCAGGCCAGAGCCTTACCCTTCAAGAGGGAAATGATCAAATACTTGAGGATTGTTTCTGAAATGTAAACGACACTGATTAAGGAATCCACAACATTCTTCTGGATTCTCGTCATACTTATCAGGAAGAGGAATTCTAGGTATATATTGTCCCACTGGCTGAGGTGGATTATAAACAGCAGAGGTACTGGCAGCAGCTGCAGTAGGAGATGTAGTAGCTTGAGAAGGAGTGGAAAGATTATGTATCAGAGCCATTATCTGGTCAAGCCTGGAATCCAAAGATTGCAAATGTGCAGAATGATTACCAAGAAGTTGTCCTTGCAGGGCCACAGCCCTGGATAACTCATCTGGGTCCATAATATGGCCTGATTGTAATGTCAGGTTAGGTAATGCCCAGAAGAAGACCCAAATGCTAGGGCGAACTAAAATAACACCCTTGAGTTTAATCCAGGACGTGACCCCACGACAACAAGGTACTCACGATATGGAGCAGTGTTGGTCTGGGTCCTCTAGAAAGAGTAAAGTAAAGCTTGATAGTTGCAGGTAAAACTTCAGAATAGGGTACCAAAAACAAACAGACAATAAGGAAGGATTAGGTAACTTGAAAATCAGGCACTTTTGAGGGTTAAGCTCAGCATGATCAATGAAGCAGAGTTTAGCAACTTGTAATCTGGCAGATTGTGGGTTGAGCAATAGAGTAGTCGTATATGGAGAGATTGGCAACTTGTAATCAGGTAGTTTGAGGGTTTAACAATAGAGTAGTCTTATATGTAGAGTTTGGCAACTTGTAATCAGGCAGTTTGAGGGTTAAGCAATAGCGTAGTCGTATATGCAGAGTTTGGCAACTTGAAATCAGGCAGTTTGAGGGTTAAGCAGTAGAATAGTCTTATATGCAGAGTTTGGCAACTTGTAATCAGGCATTTTGAGGGTTAAGCAATAGGATAGTCTTATATGCAGCGTTTGGCAACTTGTAATCAGGCAGTTTGAGGGTTAAGTAATAGAATTGTCTTATATGTAGCGTTTGGCAACTTGAAATCAGGCAGTTTGAGGGTTATGGTTAAGCAATAGAATATTCTTATATGCAGAGATTGGCAACTTGTAATCAGGCAGTTTGAGGGTTAAGCAATAGCGTAGTTGTATATGCAGGGTATGGCAACTTGTAATCAGGCAGTTTGAGGGTTAAGCAATAGCATAGTCGTATATGCAGGGTTTGGCAACTTGTAAACAGGCAGTTTGAGGGTTAAGCAGTAGCGTAGACGATCAGGCAAAGGTTCAGGAATTGGATAATACAAAGCAAGAGTACTCACAATAGCCTCCAGAAAGAAACAAACAATCAGGCACTGGAGGATTGAGAGACCGGAATAAGAAGCCGGTCCTGACGTCAGCAGAGGGGATGGCTCAGAGAGAGGAAGATGTTGCCCGCAACCAAACATGCCGGAAGAGCCGCCAGAACCTCCGGCAGTGGCATGACAGCCCCTATCCTGTGTCACCTTGTTCCTGAACTCCAATTCATCCTTGAAGTGGATGTATCTTCTATAGCTGTTGGAGCTGTGTTATCTCAACAGAATCCAATCACCAGTAAGATTCTACCGGTGGGGTTTTTCTATAAAAAGTTTAATCCAGCAGAACTAAACTATGATGTAGGTAACAAGAAGTTACTCGCCATAAAATTGGCTTTGGAAGAATAGAGGCATTTGCTTGAGGGTATTACTCAACCATTTCTTATCTTAACGGATCATAAGAATCTTCAGTATCTCCATATTTCAAAGCGCCTCAACTCATGTCAGGCCCACTAGGCTTTGTTCTTTTCCAGGTTTAATTTTGTACTCTCGTATGTTCCAGGTACTAAAAATTCCAAGGCCGATGCTTTATCCAGGCAATATCAATCTACTTACTATGTGCCGTTTGATTTTGAACCCATTCTACGTCCAGCCAGCATACTTGCTCAGCTATCCTCATTTCCTAAACTGGATCTACGCTCTGCTCAAGACAAGGTACCATCTTCCTACAAGTTACCTCCTGGAATCCTGTATGTACCTTCGGAGCTCCGCCTTAAACTTCTTTGTTGTGCTCATGATAATGTTTTGGACGGTCATCCTGGGGTAAACAATACATTATGGAAACTCAAACAACATGTTTGGTGGCCATCCATTTCTAAAGGCGTTAAGGATTATATTGCTGCTTGTAATTCTTGTGCCTCCAATAAACAGGCTTCTCACCTTCCTTTTGGATTATTGCAACCTCTTCCTATTCCACATTACCATTGGTCCCATATCGCCATGGACTTTATTACTGATTTTCCTGATTCAGCTGGGAACAAGACCATTTGGGTAATAGTGGACAGATTCTGCAAATCAGCCCATTTTGTTCCTCTTCCTGGATTACCATCTGCTCAGAAACTTTCTTAACTTTTCATCCTCCATGTCACTCAACTGCATGGGTTTCCATTAGACATTGTTTCTGACCGTGGAGTCTAATTTGTCTCAAAGTTTTGGAGATCTCTATGCGAACAGTTTGTGATCAACATTTCTCTCTCTACTGCACATCACCCCCAGTCCAACGGACAAACTGAACATGTTAACCAATCTCTAGAATCTTTCCTCAAGCACTACGTAAACCATCAACATTCCAACTGGTCTCAACTTCTTCCTTTAGCAGAACTTGCCCACAATTCTCGACTCAATTCATCTTTGCAGACGTCTCCTTTTAAGGCTGCTTTTGGATTCGATCCTAGAACTTTTCCTACCTCTACCGGTACTTCAGAAGTTCCTGGGGCTGATCTTGTGGTAAAAGATCTCTGCAGGCATTGGCAACGAATCCGACAAAATCTGCTCCTCTTTACAAAAAGGTATAAGAAATTTGCTGATCGCAAACGTTGTATTGCCCCTATATTTCGCACTGGAGACAAGGTATGGTTATCCACTAAATTCATTAATCTCAAACAACCCTGTACAAAATTGGGTCCCAAAAACATTAGACCATTCAGAATTGCTGCTTACCGAGTGGCCTTACCAAAAACCCTGAAAATCCATCCAGTGTTTCATGTGTCTCTTCTCAAACCTGTAGTAAAGAATCGATATTCCACTAAATTCAAACCTCCTCCACCTTAACTTATTGATGGTACTTCTGAATTCAAGGTCAGTCAGGTTTTGGACTCCAAACTACGAGGCAGACGCTTGAATTACTTGGTTCATTAGAAGGGATATCCCATTACTGAACGTTCCTGGGAACCGGCTTCTCATGTCCATGGTCCTGCTTTGGTAAAACCGTTTCATGTTAAAAATCCTACTAAACCAGGTCGGGTCCCCTGGAGGGGTCCTTGCTTCTGTCTGTGGCACTGTTGTGCTGCATTGCCTAGCAACGTCTTACTGCTCTGAAGCAGTCCCATTCTGCTGACACGCTCCCTGAAGCTGTCCCACTTTGCTGACGTCAGGCTGGGTTTTTGTTCCGGCATGTCCATTTCCTGGTGCCCATTTGTTTTATCCTGCTGTGGCTTCTAGTGAGTAATTCTTTGCTTGATATCCAGATTTATTGTTAAAGAACTTCTGCCTGTTTGACTTTTTCTCTGCCTTAACCCTTACAAGCCTGAATCCACTTTTGCTTGACTACATCTTAGCCTTAAAGGGACAGTCTACACCAGAATTTTTATTGTTTAAAAGATAGATAATCCTTGTATTACTCATTTCCCAGTTTTGCATAACTAACACAATTATAATAATATACTTTTAACCTCTGTGATTATCTTGTATCTAAGCCTCTGCAAACTGCCCCTTTTTCAGTTCTTTTGACAGACTTGCAGTCTAGCCAATCAGTGCCTGCTCCCAGATAACTTTTTGTGCACGAGCACAGTGTTCTCTATATGAAATACGTGAACTAACACCCTCTAGTGGTGAAAAACTGTTAAAATGCAATCTGAAAAAGGTGGGCTTCAAGGTCTAAGAAATTAGCATATGAACCTCCTAGGTTAAGCTTTCAACTAAGAATACCAAGAGAACAAAGCAAAATTGGTGATAAAAGTAAATTGGAAAATTGTTTAAAATTACATGCTCTATCTGAATCCTGAACGTTTATTTTGGCCTAGACTGTCCTTTTAACCCTTACAAACCTGAATCCACTTTTGCTTAACATACTGTTAACAAACTTTTGCCTGTTTGACTACATCTCTGTCATAACCCTTACAAGCCTGAATCCACTTTTGCTTGACAAACTGTTAACAAACTTTTCCCTGTTTGACTACATCTCAGCCTTAACCCTTACGAGCCTGAATCTAATTTTGCTTGACAAATTGTTAAACTTTTGCCTGTTTGACTACATCTCTGCCTTAACCCTTACAAGCCTGAATCTACTTTTGCCTGACCATTGTTACCAATCCTTTGCTTGCCTGACTATGCTTCTGGATAACCCTTACCTACCTGAAACCACATTGCCAATCTTTGCTTGCCTGATTACGTCTCTTCCTGACCCCACTCTTTCTGCTATCAAGTCTCCTAGTAACCATACCTTAAAATATGTGAGTAAACCTCCTCTTACTATTGTTGGTATACAATATTTCTTTAAAAGCTGTCATGGAGTCCGGTCCTGGTTTATACTCAGTGTGCTAGTGTGTTGTTACTATTAACTCTGGCATTTGGGTATAACTTGGGACTTCACCTAACCTGACACTCTGTTACTTTCCTCCTGTAACAGAGGAAGAAGTCTAATACTCCTATCCTCTCATTTCACAACTTGTCCACTTGGCCCTATTCCTTCACAACTTCTTCCTTCCATTAGCAACTGACACGTTTCCTGAAACATGTCAATCACAATGATCCTAAAAAACCCTCCTTGACCCAGTTAACTCTTCTAACTATTACCCGGTCTCCTTACTTCCCTTTCCAGACAAATTATTGAAACGATTGATCTATAATCGGCTAACTCAATTTCTCTCAACTAACTCCTTACTTGATCCCTAACAATCTGGTTCCTTCTCTAAGCACTCAACAGAAACTGCTTTTACTAAAGTGACAAATAATCTGCTCTCAGCTAAATCAAAGAGACACTACTCTTTACTATCTTCTGCTTTCAACCCAGTTGTCCTTTCTTTCCCCTTAGAAAATTCTACATTCTTTTGGCATCCGAGGCACAGCCCTCTCTTGGTTTGCTTCCTGTCTCTCAAACCACTAATTTTCCTTTTACAGCATATCCTATGATCCTTTGCCTCTCTCAGTAGGAATACCACAAGGCTCTGTCTTCGCTCCCCATACACTCTAGAATAGAATTCAAAGTATTAACCCTAACTTATAAAGTACCCAAAAATCTCACTCCCAACTATATTTCCTCTCATCTCTAAATAATCCCTAAGCTGTCCTCTTTGGTCAACCTGTGAGTTACATTTCTCCCCTCGTATTATCTCTACGTCCCTCTCTCACCTCTACGACTTCTCACATGCTGCTCCTGTCCTCTGGAACTCTCTACCCTGCTCCATCAGGCTGTCTCCAACCTTGTATACCTTCAGAAGCTCCTTGAAAACCACCTATTCAGAGAGGCTTACCATCTCTCCTCTGTGTTTCATCCTACCCAAAATAAATTTTGAACTGCCTTGATTCATTGCTGCAACCACAATCCATGTGACATAGCACCCCAAACCTTATGTCTCTGCACCCTCAACCTGTAAACTGTAAGCTCTTTAGAGCAGGGCCCTTCTTCTCCTGTACTAGTTTTGTTTAGTCTATGTTTTTATATCTTATCACAAATCCTTGCTATAGAATTTGGCTGCGCTATGCAAATAAACCATAATGAAAATAATGATTAATGGGGGCAGAAGATGGTATATAAAAAAGGAAATTAGAAGTTGTAGTTTTATTTAATTAGGTCTTGAGCAAGGGGTCTTACATTTAGCTATACGAATAATTATTAGTAATATAACCAACGATTACTGTGCTCTTTTGTTTTAAATAAATAAATTATTTAAAAATTTAAATGGATTGCATTTAGAAGATTTGTCTTGCATTAGATCTAATAGTACTTTAAAATAACCAATTTTAGAGCTACCAGAAAAATAGTAGCAATTTAGCTAATCCACAATCATTAATAATCTGCTGGTAATGACATTTTTTTTTTCATGATTCATATAGAGAATACAATTTATAAAAAAATAATCAAATTTACCTCTATAATATATTTTGCTTTATTCTCTTGGTATCCTTTGTTCAAGCAGCAATGCACTACTGGGATCTAGTTTAATGCACTGGGTGAGCCAAAAACATGAGGCATATATGTGCTGCCACCAGTCAGCAGCTCCTGAGCATACCAAGGTATGCTTTTCAACCAAGGATACAAAAAGAACAAAACAAATTAAATAGAATTAAATTGGAAAAGTGTTTAAAAACACATGCGCTATCTGAATCAGGAAATGAAAAAAATTTGGTTTCATGTCCCTTTAAATAATTTTATTGAAAATGTTTAAATTAGAGTTCTCCTAACTTGTATAAAAGCATGCATCATTTTTAGAGATATAAATATTACTGGCAACTCAGCTAATTTATGAAGGTTAATGACCTGCTAGTGATATTAAATAATTCTATTGTTTAAGATAGTGTTTTACTAACTTGTTTTAAAGCATACACCATGGCTTGCATTAGGCACAAATCATTTACATGACATGTAGATACAACAGAAAGTAACTGTCATTTTGATAATTACTGCATGGAATCAGTAATACCTTCAAATATGAGAGTGTATTTGTTTGAAAAAAGCGCCTTCTACTGGAAAACCTCTCAGCCTCCTGCAGAACACACATACGTAACGTACTCTCCTATTGCTTATTTATTAAGCTTTCGCTTTACTGTACTTACTAATATTTGATACAATATATTAAAAAGGGACATCACTGCATTCCATTAGATTTTAACTATTCATTTATTTGTGTTCTTTTTAAATGTATCACTTGGAGATCAGTCAGTAATTATTCTATTCAAGACAATGTAAGACAAGTGCATATGCATATAATCTCCTACCAGATAGTCACAGCTCCCATTTTTTTTTACCAGGTTGCATACCTTGTATGTCTATGTGAGTTTTATTCAAAGGGACAATAAACATTGAGATTATAATTTGAAATGTTTAAAGTGATGGTACATTTCAGTCTACAATAATGTTGCAATGAAAAATATATCAGTCTACTAGTAATACTACATAAATATTTTTTTTAAAAGTGTATATATATCTTATAATAAAAGGTTTATAACCCTAATTGGTATTGTCTGTTCCTCCCCCCCCCCCCCCTTCATTTCCTCTTTTGGCTGGGCTGTGATGTATAGAGCAGTCCCATCACTCGCGATTGTCAAATGACACAAGCATTGATTGGATGCTTACCGGAATTGTAAAAAAAAAAAAGGTTCATCCCAGTGGGCTGGCATAACAACGCAATAGAAGCATTACTTTATTTACTAATTTAACCCTTTCACAGATGGATTAAAAACAAAAAAGGTACACAAATACTTTTTTTTAATGGCAGAGATTAAATATATGGCATTTGATTAGTTAAGGATTACCATCACTTTAATTATATGTTGTAAAAAATGCAATATACTTTCATTATTTACTGTATTTTGCCTCTTTTTCCTGTAATTTGACCCTGAAAAGTATGGGCTTTGCAGGTCTACTGAGCTTCTATAAATTAGTGGGTGCTACCATGCTGGCACCTTCATTTCTCTTTTGTTGTGGACAAAATAGGGACAAATATAAAAATGTCCAAACAATAGACTGTACAAACAATGGTTGAGGGGAAAACCTGGCAGATGGTTATTTTACATTATCATATATGCACAGTGCTTGTTTACACAGCTCCGTGTATGGGCACTTCTTTGCCTGTTTTATATATGTCCCTATTTGAATACATCATCATTTCTATAATTTATTAACTCTTTGAGGTAGATTTATCAAGCAGCTGATGCTGCTTTCTATGCCTGAGTTTTCCGGCTCGCCGGAAACTTAAGTTATGAAACCCAAATTTTTTCTTTCACTATTCAGATAGAGGATACAATTTTAAACAACGTTCTAATTTACTTCTATTATCTAATTTGTTTCATTCTCTTGGTATCATTTATTGAAGGAGCAGCAATGCACTAATGGTTTCTAACTGAACTCATGGGTGAGCCAATCACAATGAATATATATATGCAGCTACCAATCAACAGCTAGATCCTAGGTTCTCTGCTGCTCTTGAGCTTGCCTAGATAAACCTTCCAGCAAAGGATAACAAGAGAAGGAAGCAAATGAAATAATAGAAGTAAATTGGAAAGTTGTTTAAAATTGTATTCTCTATCTAAATCATTAAAGAAAATGTTTAGGTTTCATGTCCCTTTAAGGAGCAGTGGTTGTGCAATGTCAAATGCCGACAGCGTATGCTGTTGGCATTTACCGATGCCGGGCGGACATGATTTTCTGCAGCAAATTGTGTCCGCCCAGGATTTGATAAATCTACCCACTAGTCTCTTTAATGACATGAAGTTGACAACATAATACAAACAGTTATTTTGTAGAAGGCGGGAACCTACTGCAAAAAAACTAAATCCCCAAAACTAACACAAGAATGCATTGTCACCCTATGACAGTAATAGCATCATATTTATTAACATGCTCTGTGGAATAAAGCATTCTATAATTGTACAAAAATGCATAATGCACATAGAGCTCACATAGGGCTAGATTACGAGTTGCACGCTAACTGTAGCCCGCAAGTGAAATAGGGTATTTTGCATCTCTTTGCGCGCCTTGGAAATAGCACGCATATTACAAGTTAACAGTAAACACGATCGTAAACACAAGAAAGTTTTGTTTAAAACTAACACCCTAACATAAACCCCTAGTCTAAATACCCCTAATCCCCAACACTTAATAAACATATTAACCCCTAATCCGTCGCCCCAACATTGCCAACACTAAAGATATTAACCCCTAATCCGCCACCCCGACATCCCCAACACTTAATAAACCTATTAACCCCTAATCCGCTGCCCACCCACATCGTCAACACTAAATAAACTTAATAACCCCAAATCCACTGCCCACCCGCATCACCAACACTACAATAAACCTATTAACCCCTAATCCGCTATCCACTCGCATCACTAACACCTAAATAAAACTATTAAAGGGACCTGAACCCAATTTTTTTATTTTGAGCATGCAAATTTAAGCAACTTTCTAATTTACTCCTATTAGCAAATTTTCTTCATTCTCTTGGTATCTTTATTTGAAAAGCAAGAATTTAAGTTTAAATGCCGGCCCATTTTTGGTGAACAACCTGGGTTGTTCTTGTTGATTGGTAGAGAAATTCACCCACCAATAAACAAGTGCTGTCCAGAGTACTCAACCAAAAAAATAGCTTAGATGCCTTCTTTTTCAAATAAAGATAGCAAGAGAATGAAGAAAAATTGATAATAGGAGTAAAATAGAAAGTTGCATAAAATAGCATGCTCTATCTGAATCATGAAAGAAAAAATTTGGGTTCAGTGTCCCTTTAAACCCTAATGTGCCGCCCCTGTGTCGCAAATGCTAAACCTATTAACCCCTTAACCACCAAACACCCACATCGAAATTACTCAACTAAATCTATTAACCTCTAATCTGCCACCCACCCGCATTGCCAACACTAAATAAACCTATTAACCCCTAATCCGTGCCGACCCGAATCACCAGCACTAAATAAACCTAATACCCCTAATCCGCTGCCCACCCGCATAGCTAACACCTAAATAAAACTATTAACGCCTAATCCGCCGCCCCCGCATATTTTACAGTACGTAATAATTTTAAAAAATATTTATCATTTCAATAACACACAATAACAAGCATTAGTAGTAGCTAAGCACATATCAGCCAATTGGCATTAGTAGTAGCTAAGCACCTATCATCCAATGAGCATCAGTAGTAGCTAAGCACCTATCATCCAATCAGTATTAGTAGTAGCTAATCACCAATCAGCCAATGAGCATCAGTAGTAGCTAAGCACCTATCATCCAATCAGTATTAGTAGTAGCTAATCACCTATCAGATAATGAGCATCAGTAGTAGCTAAGCACCTATCATCCAATCAGTATTAGTAGTAGCTAAGCACCTATCAGCCAATGAGCATTAGTGATAGCTAAGCACCTATCAGCCAATGAGCATTAGTAGTAGCTAACCAACTATCAGCCAATGAGCATCAGTAGTAGCTAAGCACCATACAGCCACTCAATATTAGTAGTAGCAAAGCACCTATCAGCCAATGAGCATTAGTAGTAGCTAGGGGCCCCATGTACCAAGGAGCAGACAAGCTTCTCAACTCGAGAAGTTGTCTGCTCGCCTACACTACATACAAGCATCGGATCCGTTACCCATATGTATCATTACATGTTCAAGAGAGGTTGCAATGCCTGCCCCTTCTCTCATTCAAGCAATCATGTGAGAGAAGGAATTGTCAATCACTGAAAACGAGGTAACTTTCTGTGATTTTTCTCTTACCACCTCAGAGATGGCGTAGAGTGTAAGAAGCAGCAGTCTAATGATTTTGGCTTCTTATATTGCGGGAAGCAGGCTCGCATATGCACCGCAAGGGCTCTGGAGCAGCTTTCGCTGCTTAGTGCATGGAGCCATAAGCACCTATCAGCCAATAAACATTAGTAGTAAATAAGCACCTATCAACCAATGAGCATTAGTAGTAGCTAATCACCTATCAGCCAATGAGCATTATTAGTAGCTAAGCAACTATCAGCCAATGAACATTAGTAGTAGCTAAGCACCTATCAGCCAATGAGCATTATTAGTAGCTAAGCAACTATCAGCCAATGAGCATTATTAGTAGCTAAGCAACTATCAGCCAATGAACATTAGTAGTAGCTAAGCACCTATCAGCTAATGAGCATTAGTAGTAGCTAAGCACCTATCAGCCAATGAACATTAGTAGTAGCTAAGCACCTATCAGCTAATGAGCATTAGTAGTAGCTAAGCACTTATCAGCCAATGAGCATTAGCAGTAGCTAAGCCCCTATCAGCCTATCAGTATTAGTAGGAAGTATGCAACACATTTTAATGTTGCGCTTTATATGGATAAATGCAATGCTTTTTTGTAAAAGAAAAAAATGGTACCTTTATTGATTGATTATTGATTGATATATTGAGCTCAGTAACTTTGAGAAAAGCAAAGGGACAAAGTTATTTTCAATGCTTGATATATTTTGCAGCCCCTCTTGTGAAAACCAGAGTATTTACATGTCAAATACAAATATTATCTATTATGAGATGGTAGAGATGAGTACCCCCACAAAAAAAGTCCTGAATGTATGGATGAAAGAAAATAAACTAGTTCAATGTATTTTTTAACTCTGTTGTGAGTGATAATACAAAGGGCCCCTTGTACTATTTTGTAGACAGACAATGTTCTCAACATGGGACAATTTCCACCCATCTTGAGGTGAACGGCAGCAGATACTGTACATCCACTGTCTGCATATATTATTGCATGAGCATTTGCTTGTGTAGCATCAACCCCCTTCTCTTGTGCAAGAAAAGAGCCTGACAATCACCCCAAAATAATGTGTTGTATGACTGTTTCTTCTTACATTGCTGCAAACAAACTTGCATGAGTGAACCTGCATCATATGAGCTCCAAAGCTGCATTAGCTGCTTATTAGCACACAAAGTCTATATTTTACCAGGATAATTGTATCTTTAGATATATCTTCAGCAAAAACATAATCTTAAATTCCTTAACCTTGTGTGTATATACAATATATCACCTCCAGTAAAGGAATATACCATGTTTTTTTTGTTTTGTTTTTATTCACCCTATGGGCTTGATTTATCAAACGTCAGGAAGACAAGGTTTGTCGGGCATTGCGGTGAGCTGGCATCATTTGCTACCTGCATTTATCATTGCACCGATCGGATCATATCAGGATGTTTTAACTCGGCTACTCTTGAGATGGTGGAGAGGCTAAGTAGCTGCAATCTTAAGACTGTAGCTGCATAACTAGCATTTAAGGCCCACTTGCGCAAGTCTGAAATGATACGGCCCTTATACTGCATTTGCAGCTTAATACATTTGGTCCTATCTATTTAACTTGTGGCAAAATCTGGGAAAAATAATAACTAGCACATACTCTCTTTTTCAAATAAAGATAGCAAGAGAATAAAGAAAAAATGATAATAGGAGTAAATTAGAAAGTTGCTTAAAATTGCATGCTCTATCTGAATCTCGAAAGAAAAAAATTAGGTTCAGTGTCCCTTTAAGTAATTTAGAATTTAGATATTACTCACCTCACTATGCATTATGGTTTATTCAGTATAATTGATAGGGCTCCTGCATCACTTAATCTTTCCTTATCAAATAGACGTTTTTTAATAAAGTAGTTATTTGCAACTTTTTGTAAACCTCTTGTTCTTGTCTTTTTTGATTGCAATTGATCTCTGGCCAAATGTTTTCATTGATGGGAGATACTGACTCTATGGGGCCGAATTATCAAAGTGCGGCAAGCTGTGGACATTTATCCTTGCACAAGCATTTCAAAACAAATGCTTGTGCAATGCCACCCCCTGCACATTCACGGCAAACTGGGCGCTAGCAGGGGGGTCTTAAGACCCCTGCTTCTTAACTCCCGTTCCCGGCGAGCCTGAAGGCTCGCACAGAAACAGATGCATTGGGGCCTATTGAGGGCTTGATAAATTGGCCCCTATAACTTTGAAGAGTTTGGTATGGAAAATACCACTGTTTACTACCTTACTTGACTGAAAGTTACCAGAGACAAACAATACTGGAACAATAAGGAATTGTCTGATTATTTTTTAAATTTGACATAAATAATGTTAAAGTTCTTCATAGTGATCAGCAAATTCTGACTAATCAAGCAATAAATGTTTATCAATTCCTTGTCAATAACCCCTTTTAAATCTACACATGTTGTAATCCTGTGACATGCGGCTTTCCGCCTGCATTTACTTGGTCTGATACGCAGTAAAGATAAACTTGTCATATTCTCGTTCACATAAATAAATCTATCATCAACACAAAATAGACTTTGTTAAAAAATCAGCTTCAATGTGGTGATGTTTATTTTATAATTTGCTTCAGAAATCTTGTAGAAAGATAGAGGCACACAAAAGTGAATTTGCATGTTAAACCATGAGCATTAAGCTTGTTTATGTGGGTGCATAGTTTGAACACTTATAAATTGCTACTACATTTAATCAGCAATGCACACAAAAGGCACATAATAGTTCTTCAACAAAATGGCAACATAACATTAATAGTATTGTTACAGTTCTAGTAATTCTAATAATTATCTCTTTAACAAATATACTTAGTTTTATGAGGCAATTGTTGTTTTATGTTTTTACATTAAAAATCTCCCATGGAATTCAATGCAAAGTTACTCAACATTAGCAGAAACATTACAAAAAAAACAAAAAAACATAAAATGATAGATCTCATAAAAGTCACTCTCTTACCCTTTAATAATATGTATCTTAAAGGGACACTGAGACCATTTTTTTCATGATTCAGATAGAGCATGCAATTTTAAGCAACTTTCTAATTTACTCCTATTATCAATTTTTCTTCATTATCTTGCTATCTTTATTTGAAAAGCAAGAATATAAATTTAGAAGCCGGACAATTTTTGATTCAAAACTTGGGTTGTCCTTGCTGATTGGACAGCACCAATAAACAAGTGCTGTCCAGGGTCTAAAGCAAAAAATGGCTGGCTCCTTAGATTAGATGCCTTCTTTTTCAAATAAAGATAGCAAGATAACGAAGAAAAATTAATAGGAGTAAATTAGAAAGTTCAAGAACTTTAACATTATTTATGTCAAATTTAAAAAATAATCAGACAATTCCTTAGTATTGTTTGTCTCTGGTAACTTTCAGTCAAGTAAGGTAGTAAACAGTGGTATTTTCCATACCAAACTCTTCAAAGTTATAGGGGCCAATTTATCAAGCCGTCAATAGGCCCCAATGCATCTGTTTGCGTGCGAGCCTTCAGGAGTTAAGAAGCAGCGGTCTTATCTGGAGGAAAAATTGCCCTAGGCCTGGTAGGGGGGCTGGGGCCGGTTTTCTAACATTTATTCTAGGCATTTTATCTTGAAAATTGATTTTAAAAATTGGATTCAATACATTAATTATTTGCAATTTTTATACAATTGAGTCTAACCAGTTTTATATCAGTTATTGCTTCATTTGTTGACCACATTAACAGTATTTGACAAATGTGAAATCAAAAAGAGATATTATCAGTTTGTTAAACTGACACTTTAGACTAACTGAAGTTCGAGGTAGGCTGGAGGGTGTTGCTAAGCTGTGTGCATAAGCTTTGGGTGACATATGGATAATCAGTCAGCTGAGTAAATTAAACACTCTTTTGCAATTACCCACCCAACATGCACTTTAATAAAGTAAAAACAACAGTTAATTTAATTTTACTTTTAAACACTTATGATTCAATTAAAAATTGGTAATAACATTAATCTTGTTGACAGGAAACATAGCTACAACTAGAGTTATCCCTAGTATAATATGAGTAAAGGGTAGAGCCAAATTGTTAGTGTATTAACCCAAGGGATTAGGGTACATGTTAGAGTTTCTTGAGAGATATCTTAAGCTTGCTTTACGGTTATAAAAGGCCATTTCAATGTAAAAAATGGAATGCAGCCAGTCTTGTCGGTATAGCTGTATCGCAAGAATTTTAGCCTGTAACGCAACGTCAGTCCCGCACTCAAAAAAATGACGTTTTTGCATGGGATTTTCAGAAAGCTGCCATTCAAATCAGCCAAAAGAATTTCAGTAGCTCTCATTCTATTGGCGGATTTGAACAGCCAATAGGATTTCAGTAGCTCTCATCCTATTGGCTGATTTGAATTTCAAAAATCAAATCAGCCAATAGGAATGCAAGGGACACCATTCTGAAAAGGCTCTTTTGCATTGAAGATTCAGTATACGGCGGCGACCAAATGAAGAGGATGCTCCACGCCAGATGTCTTCAGGATGGACCAGCTCCACGCCGCCAGTATTAAGATATAAGACGCCGCCAGGATGGATGGATGAAGACCTCGCTGTCTGGATGTCCAGACTTCAGAAACTGTAAGTGGATCGTCAGGGGGTTAGTGTTAGGTTTTGGGGGTTTTTGGGTGAGTTTTTCTTTTAAGATTAGGGTTTGGGCTTTTCTTAAAAGAGCTAAATGCCCTTTTCAGGGCAAGAAAAAGATCTAAATGCCCTTTTAAGGGCAATGCACATACAAATGCCCTTTTCAGGGCAATGGGTAGCTTAGGTTTTTTTTAGAGTTAGGTTTTTTTATTTTGGGGGGTTGGTTGGGTGGTGGGTTTTACTGTTGGTGGGGTCTTTGTATTTTTTTACAGGTAAAAGAGATGATTTATTTAGGGCAATGCCCTACAAAAGGCCCTTTTAAGGGCTATTGGTAGTTTATTGTAGGCTAGGGTTTTTTTTATTTGGGGGGGGGTGGCTTTTTCTTATAGGGCTATTAGATTAGGTATAATTGTTTTTATTTTGGATAATTTCATTTGTTATTTTTCATAATTTAGTGTTTTTTTATTTTTTGTAATTGTATATTTATTTATTTTTTTAGCAATGTTATGTTTTTTTAATGTTTAATTTAGTTTATTTAATTTGTAGTTATTTTAATTTTAGTCTAATACTTATGTTAGTTTATTATATGGTTTAAACTTAGGTTTTTTTAATTTCCCAGGTAAATTTTTAATCATTTTAAGATCATGTAATTTTAATATAAAGTTAGGGGGTTGTTAGGTTTAGGGGTTAATAGTTTAATTTAGTTTTTTGCGATGTGGTGGGCTGGCGGTTTAAGGGTTAATAGGTTTATTTAGTGGCAGTGATGTGGGAGGCCAGAGATTTAGGGGTTAATAACTTTATTTAGTGGTGGTGATGTCGGCGAGCGGCGGAATATGGGTTAATATCTTTATTATAGTGTGGACGATGTTGAGGTGCGGAGGAATAGGGGTTAACAACTTTATTATAGTAAACATAGAAAGACAGACGCGCCACATAGCCCAATATTGTTTGATACAATAATAAATATTGTGTATAATGGATACACTCACAATAGATGGAGCACCCCTATTGGTGCAGAAGAAGCAGGCTGAGATTTAATTCAGTCACCCACCAGACTGACCTCTGGTGAATGTTCAGTATTCTGTATAAGCAGAAGAACAAAAGGTGTCAATATGGCCTAGTATTGTTTAGACAACAGAGGTGTAATATAGATAAAGTGTACACTCACATTTGGTGATGCACTTCCCTTAGTGCAATAGAGGCAAACTGGGATCGAACAGTTACCCAGTAGACTGATATAAGGCAAACAGGAACTCCCAGCAATGCAATCAAATGGTGGAGGTTTTAGGAAAGTAAAGTGTATGGCAGCAAGTAGTAAGTGTAAATAAAAAAAAAATTACTTTATTTAAATGTTATTAAAATACTAGCAACGCGTTTCTCAGCCAACCAGTGGCTGTTTCATCAGGCTTACTAGGCCATATTGGCACCTTTTGTTCTTCTGCTGGGTGTTTGGAACAAATAGGTGCTGCTGTTGTTGGCTACTGCATAAAGTTTGTCTTCCAAGGTAGCATAGTGGGTAGCGAGCAAGTTGCGCAGCTGTTCCAAGAAGTTTGAAGGGATCTCCATGGTAGGTATTTTGTAGTAAGCGTTAGTCATGGTGTGTCTTACTGGAAGTATTTGTAGTATCATGGCCACCACCCGGAATTCCCCCTAATTTTACTTTCAAACTCTACAGTTAAATCCCTTTGATTAAAACTTTTTTTTATAAATTGGCATAATTGTTAACGGGACACGAAACAACTTGTGATTATAAGACACTTCGGTTGTCTGCTGTAGAATAACAAATCAGCCAACCTAAAACATTTTTAGAACAAATTAACATCTTGCTTGTTGAAGTTTTTTTTCAATAGCTAAACCCCACCTACCTCTTGCTTTATTTGGAGGAGCCAAGCTGGGCTTGAATTAGCATCTGACAGGAAAAACTATGTTTATTTAGTTAGAATTAAGTGGGGAGGTAGGTTTCTGTTGTTGTTATCTGCTAATGCAAATTAGGAAAAGATATGTAGCTCAGCAGTCTGCAGTGTGCATCTGCAGCTCTGAGAATTAGAAAACCACAAATTTTAGAGCTAAATTACATTAAAGGGGGGCACAATAAATAATGAATGAATATTGCTACATTGTTCTACTAAGCATAGATAAACATTTTATATAAAAAAAAATTAAGGTGCTTACTGTCCCTTTAAACACACTTATTACTCAAAATTGAAATGTCCTTTAGTTTGTTTTGATGAATTGTTTACAAAAATTAACTGTTATTACTGTTTTGGGGCAAATTTACAGGTACTGGGCTTTCATCATTTACTCACATTCAAACACTTATATGTTTAGCAATAAGATCTTAGATTGTTTAAATCATGTCAGCAATATCTTAGTTCACATCATACAAGCTACTTCCAGCTCTCGGGTATTGCAAAAATACTTGTATACAATTCCAATGTACGTACAAACATACCAATTCTGATTATATCTTCCTTTAGGCAATCTCCAGAATTTGAAATATCACAAGTGCAGCAGTGTTGTATAATTGGAATGTTTTCCTTGACACTGTAAATTGTTAGCCTTTATCTTGCATTCTAATTTATATTTTACAACTTCATAATTAGTCCCAAACATGGATTACTCTGTTTTTAATAAATACAATTTCCCTTAAGGCTTCCAAAAAGTTGTTAGTGCACAACAATGCAATGTGACCTTTTCTTACCGAGAGATTATACAGCAATAAATCACTGCAGTGACCTACATTCTGGAAAAATGATAGCGTAATGGGTGTTCTGTCATACTGTACCTGGGGCATATCACTTGTAATTCTAGTCTTAACCTTACAAAAGTCAATTGTAAGGGAGTGACAAATGAGAGGTGCTTTACACCTGTGTTTCATTATCTGATGGAGGAAATAAACCTATCAAAAGACTTCAAAGAGTCATCCACCATTATTTGTCAAAGTTCACAAGGACATATGTGTCACATGTAGATGATCTATTGTATTTTTCAAGTACTTTATGTAGAAATGCGCAAATAATTTTGCAAGAGTATAGCTGAAAAAAAGACTACACTGTCAAATATGGTAATGAATTTGTTACCTCAAGGGAAATATGTACATACAAAAAAGTGTATAAACAAGGAATGGAGAAAACATGTGCAACTCAAAAGTAATTTGTACCTGCAGGTTTAGAGCAAACACAACGCAGCATTGTATGTGTGCATATATATATATATATATATATATATATATATATATACAGGTATACCCCGCTCAGACAGCGGGTTAGGGACCGGAGCCCCGCTGTGTATATATATATATATATATATATATATATATATATATATATATATATATATATATAT
Source organism: Bombina bombina (assembly GCF_027579735.1). Classification (NCBI taxonomy): domain Eukaryota; kingdom Metazoa; phylum Chordata; class Amphibia; order Anura; family Bombinatoridae; genus Bombina; species Bombina bombina. The sequence goes on along the minus strand of NC_069503.1, from coordinate 146,360,295 downwards.
ATATATAGGAAAACAAAACAAGTTTCTTCTTGCATATGTTCAAAGATTAGTAGTCCTTATGTAGGAATGTAATCTAGATGACGTATACATAGATATATATTTATATATATGTGCCCCAGAGCACATTAAAGGGACATAAAAAACACATTTTTTCTGTCGTGATTCAGATAGAGCATACAATTTTGAACAACTTTCCAATTTACTTCTGTTATCAAATTGTCTTTGTTTTCTTGTTATCCTTTGTTGAAAGGCTGGGGTGTAAGCTTATGATTGTGCACGTGTTCACAACACTATGGGGCCCATTTATCAAAGGTCTTGCGGACCTGATCCGCACTGTCGGTCCGCAAGACCTCGCTGAATGCGGAGAGCAATACGCTCTCCGTATTCAGCATTGCACCAGCAGCTCACAATAGTTACTGGTGCAATGCCGCCCCCTGCAGACTCGAGGCCAATGGGCCGTCAGCAGGGGGGTGTCAATCAACCCGATCGCTGCTTCATAACTGGTGTTTCTGGCGAGTCTGAAGACTCACCAGAAACAGGGGCCCACAAGCTCTGTTCGGAGCTTGATAAATGGGCCCCTATATGACAGCAGTTTTGCAACAATGTTATACATTAGCCGGAGCACTAGATGGCAGCACTATTTCCTGTCATGTAGTGCTTCAGGCATGTGCACGCTACCTACCTAGGTATCCCTTCAACAAAGAATAACATAAGAACGAAACAAATTCGATAATGAAAGTAAATTGGACACTTTTTAAAAAATGTATTCTCTATATAAATAATGAAAGAAAATTTTGGGTTCACTGTCCCTTTAAGGTAAGTATTGTAGCTACAGCTGAACTTTTCACCTGTAGCTTTCAAACATTTTTAACAAAATCAAATGTAAACAAAATCAAAATGTTTGAATAAAATGCAGTATTCATTTTCCTTTTAAACAAAATGAATACTGAATAGGGCAGCCACCAAATATTTGGGAAAACAAATTTCCCTAAATATTCAGAAGGACAATAATTTTGCTGGAAATTACATTTTCTTGGCTGCAGATCTCTAGGTGTTGCTAACAGCAATGAGCAAGATTACAAGTGGGGTCCTATTTAGCGCTTACGCTTTAGCGCAAATTTCACTACAAGTAAGCTTCTTGTGTTCATATGGTTGCACGTGCTTTACTAGTTGAAAGAAAAGTGTTTGTGCTCCAGCGAAACCCGATGCACGCTACCCAAATATTGTGACTGTGTTAACGTATTCTCCCCATAGAAGTCAATGGAGAGAGCAGAAGAAAAACCTATCCCTTGCATGCTAACCCAACAGGAGTTATTCATATTTCACATTCCAATGTTTTTCACATACAGGATAATGTCATTCTTATTGTAAATATGTATTTCTATATAGCTGTATATACATATACCTATATATCCATTTCTATAGATACATTAGTATAGATATATTTTACATTAACATTACCAGATATGTATATAGAAATATATATTTAATAATAAAAATGATTTTTAGGAATGTAAAATATGTGTATCGAGCTTTGCGATTTAGGTCTAAAACGGTGTGGGATTAGTACACATGAATAATTGCTAACCCGAATGCGCTCTATTGAAATATTAAATGTAAAATATTTTAAAATATTAATACAATTATTATAATTACTGTATTATACCTACTGTAAAAAAGTCTTAATATTCCATAGAATATAAATATATATATATATATATATATATATATATATATATATATATATATATATAAATATATATATATATATAACAGTACGTGTATTAATTTAAAAAGAAATTAAAACAATTTTAAATTTTGGGCTAGATTACAAGTGTTGCAGTATTTTTTTTCTGTAATCGCGAAAACTTGCTAGAGTTAAGCTTTTTGCACTAGTTGGGTCTCATTCGTATAACAAGTTCAAAAACTTATTTTGCACAAGTGGTATCCTGATTTTTATATAAAAAAACCACATTGAGGTTAGCAATTCTTCATGTGCGCTAATCTGACATATATATATATATATATATATATATATATATATATATATATATATATATACATACATACAAAGCCTAGCACTCACGGTGATCCCATTCCCAACATGACCGGGGTGCACATCAAAAGTGTTCATACACAACCTCAAAGCAGGAAGGCACTCTTCGGATTTGATAATAGAATTTTACTACAGTAATGTTTCAGTGTAGAAGAACATTGGAATGTTAAATATGTACAGTATATATACAGTAAAACACATATATGCATACATATATATATAAACACACATATATATATATATATATATATATATATATATATATATATGTATGTATTTAGACATGTATAGGTATGTAAAAATACAATATAGCCCTTTGCAGTCAAATATCTTGTCATATACCATATAGCTTTTAACCCTTATAACTTTTAAAATCTTTATTTGAATCATTTTCATCAGATAGTGTGTATATGGGTGTAACTGTATTTATGTTTTGTTTAGTGCAACTTTTTTAACGCACTACCCTTTTATGCAAAGGTCCGATATCACTCATGCACAACAGTTAGCGTGCCACTTGTAATGCAGTCCAATGTCAATAAAAATTTGAGGGATTTAAAAATTGAGTCCAGGGAACTAGAAAGCAAACTAAAGTTAAAAAACATTCAATATAGTATGTTCTGAGATATGTGCTTTAGTAGAAAGGCAGCAGGAGATCAGGGAAGGGAGAGAAGTGTGTTTATATGTTAAACCTGAATTAAAGTCTAGTTATCATAAAACATCTGATAATATTGAAGCCTAATAGGTACAAATTTGCACAGGCTCTAAGGTGGACAATAACTTAAAGGGACAATCTAGTCAAAATTAAACTTTCATGATTCAGATAGGGTATGCAATTTTGAACAACTTTCCAATTTACTTTTATCATCAAATTTGCTTTCTTCTCTTAGTATTCTTATTTGAAAGCTAAACCTAGGTAGGCTCATATGAAGGCCGCCTCTTATCTGAATGCAGTTGACAGTTTTATGGCTTGGTAGAAGCCAATGGAAAAAAAAAGAAGGAAAGGGCATTTCAAATGTATGTCAGATGGGTCAGTGAAATCCTATATAAAATACAAAGATGCCAACAGAACTTGTAAAAGAGCAATAAAACAGGATACGTTGGAAAATGAAATGCAATCACTTTACCTATGTATTTAACCTGTGTCATATAAAAAGGAGGGATTATTTCTCTCTTTTATGGAAATAAAGAAGCCTCAGTAGTCTGTTTTGAGTGTAAATACACAGCACTAATCTCAGATCTATAGTCGCTCTGGAAGATGTAAATAAACTTATTGCAGTGTGAAGTATCTTTTTTTGTTATATTGTAACGTTACTTTATGTTTCCGTTGTATTTCTTCTTATTTATTGGGTAACATAAAAACCGGATTTAAAATGATCTAAAGATGAATTTGGAAATGATACGTATTAGAGATATTTCTTTCAGATGGAATTGGAATTTAGGGTGAATGTATAATTGCTGTCATTTATAAAGTACAGTATTTTATTTCACATTATTTGATATGTATTGTGTTATGGTTTTATGACCCTATATCTATTCCTTCATTGGATTCATTGTTCTAACATTCGATTCAATTATCTAACATTCGCCAAAAGTTATGAAAAAACACCCGGACATAGGGGCTGCCTTTAGAGAATTGTCTTAAAAAATGTATTGATGTGCAGCCGCAAAAAAAAAAGAAATTTGATTCCCAGAATATTCCCTGAATATATGTTGGCTGCACTATTCAGTATTCATTTAATTTTCATTAAACATATGTAAATGTTCAAAAGCTACAGGTAAATAAGTTCATCTGTAGGTTTAAACTTACCTATTTCATACTAGAGAGCGGCGGTCCTCTTTTTAACAGAAGCCTGGGACCTGCAGTGCTAAACCTCCTGTTAGCGCAGCCCGAGGTCTGTAAAGAAGAGGACCGGGTTAGCGTGTGCACAAAAAGTAAGTATTAAAGTGAAGGTAAAGTTTGCCGGTTTTCTCACCTTTACTATATTACTGACATACTATATAGTGTGATCGCTATTTTTTTTTTAATTATTTCAATCTGTATTATTGTATTTATAACTAATGATTTTTACGTATTTTGCTGGTCTTCGCTCCTTCCTCCATCAATTTCCAGATTTTACAGTCTCTTACGTACAGAGCGGTCCCACCCGCTCTATACGTACATCAAAAGCGCGTTCTCGATTGGCTGACAAAGTGCGCATGCGCACACCTCGGCTTCTCGTCTATTTGCGCCTGCGTGAGTGTTTGCAAAGTTAAAAAAAAGGACTTACTTGCGATAGAATGAAAAGAAAGTGAAGGGCTTGTTCGATATGTAACAAAACAGGTTGAAGCCGCAGTAACTGTTTCAATTTGTTTTTAAATAGAGGACGGAGTCAATGTTTGCTGGTCTCTTTCCTAATTGCGCATGCGCTAAACTGGAGCGAGCCCGGGTAGGAAGTATAAGGAAATAATGCCAATGCATGCGCACAACTTACAGCATTGTTCTGACGTCAAATGACGGCCGCCTAACGGCCAGACTCACTATTGGCTGGTTCAAGAACGTGACCGGACCAAACAAAAAAACAAAAACGGGCTGTTTGGAAACAATTCGAAATTGCAAACAAACTTATAACTTATAACTCGGTAAATATAATAAAATAATTAAAATGATGAATTAAAATTCCTCTAATTTTATAAGTATTTACATTGCCACTAATCGAATCAGACGAAGTTTACCTTCACTTTAACCCTTTAAAATTAATTTAAAGAAAACAAATGAATATTGATGAAATGTCCCCAGTATTTTTTTAGTTTTCTTTAAGTTTTGTTCAGATACTCTTTTCGTGGAAACAAAACCAATATCCATTTTTTCATTACAAATGTGCATTCCTAATGAAACTAATGCACATTGCTAAAAAAAAAGCTGTTGCTCTGGTGTATGGAGCTCATTGGAAAGGGCCACTTTGCTGGGGAGTGCGAAGTTCGCAGGGAGCAAGGGGAACTCTTTAAGAATTAAATACTTCAGACAATACAAATCAGATTACTCTGCTTTCAGAGTATATTATCTTACATTTCCTACGTCTCAGTAAATTTTCAGCTTCATCCATGAAACACCCCTGTTCAGGCCTCTAGCAGAGGCTGGGAATTATGAAAACAATGTGCTATGAATTTTGTATTATAAATTTGAATATCACTGCATTTGCAGTTTAGTTTCATTACAATTTCTATTGTGTGTATTATATTTATTTATTTTTTGCACACAAAAAACAATTAAATACAGTAAATTTGCATAATCAACAATAACATAATACAAATACAATGCAATAGGACTTATGCTGAATTTTAAATGAACAGTAGAATTTTTTCTGAAAATTTTCAAAATTTGTCAGCCCCTGTATCATGTGACAGCCATCAACCAATAACAAACTTACACCTAGATTATAAGTTTTGCATTATGGTTTTAACGCTGAAAAAATGGCCATTTCATCGTAAAAACCGTAATGCAGCCATTACGAGTCTTGTCGGTATAGCTGTACCGCAAGCATTTTAGCCTGTAACACAACGTCAATCCCGCATTTAAAAATATGACGTTTTTACGTGGGATTTTCATAGCGCTGGTATTACAAAATACACTAACATCCATAAACTACCTATTAACCCCTAAATTGCCAGCCCCCTACATCACAAAAAACTAAATTAAACTATTAACCCCTAAGCCTAACAACCCCCTAACTTTAAATTAAAATTACAATATCCCTATCTTAAAATAAATAAAAACTTACCTGTAAAATAAAAAAAACTAAGTTTAAACTAATAATTAACCTAACATAACTATTATACTAAAATTAAAATAACTACCAATTAAATAAACAAAATTACACATTAAAAAAAACCTTACACTACTAAAAAAAAAAATCTAAAATTACAAAAAATAAAAAATAATAAATTACAAAAAATAACAAACACTAAATTACAACGCCGCTGGGATGAAGATAGAAGACGCCGCTGGATGGATGAAGACCTCGCTGCCTGAATGTAGCCTTCTCGCCGCCTGGATGTCCGGACTTAAGAAACTGTAAGTGGATCATCGGGGGTTAGTGTTCGGTTCTATATAACTTTTTTTGGGTGTTTTTGTTTTTTTTAGATTAGAGTTTGGGCTTTTTAAAAAGAGCAAAATTCCCTTTTAAGGGCAATGCAAAATAGCTAAATGAAACAGATTCCGCAACAGTGGTGTAAAGAAGGACCGGGAGAGATTCGCAGATAAAATAGTATTTATTACATATCAAAACGTACAGGTCATAGCAGGCACAGCAAACAGACCCCAGCCTGCTATGCCTGCTATGACCTGTACGTTTTGATATGTAATAAATACTATTTTATCTGCGAATCTCTCCCGGTCCTTCTTTACACCACTGTTGTGGAATCTGTTTCTTTTCTGTGACTTTGCAATTAGGGGTTTGGAGAGCCCCAGCAACAGTGGGAGTATACGCCTGCATAACCGGTATTACGCTGGTAATTAGGAAGGCCCTGGATTGTAGCTCTCTGTGCATATTTCTGCTCGGTGTTGGAAGGTGAGAACAGGACTGCTATATATTCAGCAACTGGAGATTAAGGGATCACTCTACACTGAGAGGGCACTATCTGGGTGAGTCCTTACCTTTACGTTACTTATACTTGGAAATTCTATTGTACTAGACAGGTGACATCCACATTAGTGGGACTCATTGATAGAGTCGGCTTCACCTTATGTACTCTACGTATATCATGAACAAGTTTTGTATACTGCATCAATGCTGAGAAGTCTTTGTGTGACAAATATTAAAAATAGCTAAATGCCCTTTTAAGGGCAATGCCCATACAAAGGTTGGGTTTTTTATTTTGTTTTTTTATTTTAGGGGGTTGGTTGGTTGGTTGGGTGGTGGGTGGGTTTTACTTTTGGTGGGTCTTGTATTTTTTTACAGGTAAAAGGGCTGATTTCTTTAGGGCAATGCCCTACAAAAGGCCCTTTTAAGAGCTATTGGTATTTTATTGTAGGCTAGGGTTTTTTTTTTTGGGGGGGGGGCATTTTTATTTAGATTAAGTTTAATTGTTTTATTTTGGATAATTTAGTTTGTTATTTTTCGTAATTTAGTGTTTGTTATTTTTTATAATTTAGTATTTTTGATTTTTTTAGTAGGGTTAGTTTTTTTTAATGTGTAATTTAGTTTATTTAATTGGTAGTTATTTTAATTTTAGTATAATAGTTATGTTAGGTTAATTTCACAGGTAAGTTTTTATTTATTTTAAGATAGGGATATTGTAATTTTAATTTAAAGTTAGGGGGTTGTTAGGTTTAGGGGTTAATAGTTTAATTTAGTTTTTTGCGATGTGGGGGGCTGGTGGTTTAGGGGTTAATATGTTTGTTTACTGGCTGTGATGTGGGAGGCCAGAGGTGTAGGGGTTAATAACTTTATTTAGTTGTGAGGATGTCGGGGAGTGGCGGAATAGGGGTTAATAACTTTATTATAGTGGCGGCGATGTCGGGGAGCGGCAGATTAGGGGTTAATAACTTTATTTTGGTGTTGGCGATGTCGGGGGTGGCAGATTAGGGGTGTTTAGACTTGGGGTTTATGTCAGGGTGTTAGGTTTAAACGTAACTTTTTTTTTCCCTCATAGACATCAATAGGGTTGTGTTATGGCAATCGCCATTCCGTGCTTCAGGTGTTAGGTTTTTTCTAACACCTTCTCCCCATTGATGTCTATGGGGGAAAGCGTGCACAAGCACGTCAAAGGAGCCCTTGGATTTTGTGCGGTATGGAGCTCATCACCACTATATCGCACGCACAAGGCGGCTTTGCAATGGCAGCGCTATGGAGGGTGAAATAACGCAAGCTCAGTAGTAGCTGGTGCTTCAGAAAGTGTGCATATAAAAAAAATGCACAATTTGATAATGGAAGTAAATTAGAGTCTTTTAAAACTGCATGCTATGGGGTCGATTTAACAAGGTCCGAATGGCCCCTGTTCCCCTTGTTTCCGTACGAGCCTTCAAGCTCGCCGAAAACAGGAGTTAAGAAGCAGCTGCTCCTTAACTCATATGCCGCCTCTGAGGCGGTGTACAGCAATCCTGATTGACACCCCCTGCTAGCGGCCGATTGGCCACAAATCTGTAGGGGGCAGCATTGCACAAGCAGTTCACAAGAACTGCTTGTACAATGCTGAATGCCGACAGCATTCAGCGATGTCTGATGGACATGATACGCTGCAGCGTATCATGTCCGCCAGGTATTTTTAAATCGACCCCTATATCTGAATCATGAAAGTTTAATTTTGACTTTTGAATCCCTTTAATTTATTTTGTTTTTATTTAAAAAAATAGTTTTTTATTTTATAGAAATTATTATTATTATTATTATTATTATTATTATTATTATTATTTTCAGGTATTTAAAAAGCGCCAGCAGATTACGTAGCGCTATACAAGAAATAATAAAAACATTACAGGGATGCATTAAATACACAAACAAGTACAATATCGGGGCACATTACAGTTGTAGGTACAATAATTGAGTTATACAAAAGGAGAGGAATGCCCTACCCTTGAGCACAATCAGTAGTAGTTCACTTTAAATACAAAGTGGCCTGCAGGTAGAGAGGCTCTCAAGCTTACAATCTAAAGGAGAGGGAATGGACACAGAAGGAAAGGAGAAGGGAAATATGTCTGATATAAGGCAGGGTAAACTGAGAGTGAGTAGTGATGTAAGCAAACAATAAGAAAAAGGGTGTGGTGAGTGGGCAAATGAGGATTGGAAAAGAGTAACAGAATGTGGTTAAGCAATTTCTAATTTACAGGAGAACTATAGTAATATGTGCATAACCTTCTCACACCTAAGGGGACATGAGACCCAATTTTATTCTTTAATGTTTAAGATACAGCATACAATTTACTTATATTATCTAATTTGCTTTGTTCTCTTGGTATTGTTTGTTAGAAAGCATAGCTAGGTAGGCTTGCGTGCTAGATGCTGATTGGTAGCTGCACATACATATCTCTTATTATTGGACCACTGAATTTTCCAGCTAGCTCCCAGTAATGCATTGCTGCTCCTTCAATAACAGAAATAGCAGTAAATTGGAAAGTTGTTCAAAATTCAATGCTCTATCTGAAACATTAAAGAAAAAAATTGGATTTCATGTCCCTTTAAATGCAGGGAACATCTATTTTCAAGGTAATAACTGCCTTTATAAAGACTGGTAAGATTTCTTACAGAATTTCACAAGCCCAGAAAAGCTTTAGAATAATCGGGGTCTTAATACTGTTATTAAAAATGAAGACATAAAAGATTAAAAGGGTCAATAGAGATATCACGTTTTGTTCCTTTCCATTTTAGGATGTGTATTTATCTTTCTTTTCTCTTGACATATGCTTTCAGTAACCTTAGTGATTAATACATTAAAATGACAGGGCACCATAGGTTTCAGCAGAATGTGACAGGATCCTGGTCGCACAGAACACAGGGATGTGTGCTGCACAATAGATATGTTCTGTTTTGCACAGGAAGGTCAATAGATAGCAGGAAACTGAATAGACTGAAATATCAAAGTAGACAGGGCTAGCACAAGAAACGCCCAAGTGATGGAAGCCAGAACAACATCACCTCTGCACTGTGGGTCACCTGATATGGTTATGAAGTTGTAAAGCAAGTTGTCTTAAGATATTTAAATAGACAAGTCATTTGAGTTTCTGATTTAAACACCAATAGGCTAAAAAGAGGCAGTCTACATTGCATGCTAAGGCTTTGAAATAAGTAAAAATAATATCTGTAATACATGGTAAAAGGAAATAAAAGTGACTTGTTTACTTAAATATGATATATATTAGCAATTTAGTGTTTAATTGTAAAAATTATAACATGAAAATAAATATTTTAAAAGCATTTAAATAGGCATTAGTTTGATTTTAAAACTAAAAATAAAAATATACTCTGATGTACAAGCCAAAAAGCTACAACCTAGGTTTCAAAATGCTGCAAATGTGCTAATAGTTGTGCAGCATTTGCAGGTTGCAGAATTTGCTTTAGTGAGCATGGGACTTGCAAAATGTCTACACGTAAGAGGTGTTTACATGCTAAATCATATGTAGCAATGCAACATAACTGTAAAAGACTGATTAATAAATATCACAGGAACATCTTTATGTAAAAAAGAAAACATTTATATCAAAATATCCTCAGTAGACACATTGTAAGGGGACTATAGTTTTTTTCACCATGATAGTAAAGAGAAGATAAATGATATCTGCTCATAGCGCACTTACTCTGGTAATCAGAAATTGTTTAGATATCTTTCTTTTTTACATGTGATATTTTGTTACATGTCCCTTTAATGATTTACAAATTTCTATACATTGTAATAACATTATTTTTTTTTTTTTAAAACCCTGGTGAGTATGTTTATATTATATTGAGTTTGCGCTCTGCCCTTAGCAATAAATGTCTAGTGTGTTGCTGGTTCAGGTTACAGAATTTGACTTTTAATTTCTCTAGGGAGTGTAGGGCCAGCACTATTTATGTTTATTGTTCTATCAGAACGAAAGAAGACAAAGTATCCAGCTCGGCACATCAAACTCGGGAATGTTGTTCTCCCTAAAATGGTTACGTTATGTAATATTTAATAATATAGGAAGGAATTGATCCTGCAGGATTCAGAGACCTGACCCTGCATTATTCTACATGTTAACTGTCCAGAGCAAAGATTAAATAAACAATACGAAAAAGTATTTTCAATGTCTGTGTCACCAGATATTTTTGCAATGTGGTATGTAACATCTGCTACACATGTAACAAATGACTTACATTTTTTCTAAAGTTAAAGAGACATTCCAGCTAAATATGGAATTTACATGGGTGCATTTCACTGTTGATAAGAAGGATTTTTGCAATATATATATATAAATTAGCAAAAATGCTTCTAATAAAAGCTATAGCTGATTAAAGAGTGTATTTAAGTATGCTCTGTGCACCAGAATTTTAAACACAGCACTTGCTTACAGAGTGTTTATTGCTGAAATGATACAAGCCCCACTGACTGTCTGAGCAGCTGCAGTATTTAAAATGCCATTGCACTGAGGATATTTAGTACTAAAACAGTGATAGCTTTTATTAGAAGCATTTTGGTGATTGCATGTATAATGTACATATATTTCTATTCAAAGACGCAATTTATCTATGTGCATTTCAATTATTTACCAGAATGTCTCTTTAAGGTGCTCTACATAACCCTTGATTCACCTCCAGCTCTATGAAGGTCTTGGTGACAGCGAGAGATAAAGACTGCAGAAGATTTAGAAAGGGATATATGGGGCTTTGTAAATTATAATAAGCAAATGTATATTAACTTTGGCTTAGCAGTAGTTCCAATAATTAATTTTTTTCATGAAGCAAGAATGAGTAAGTCAGGAAGGCATGAAGGCAGATTTCTGGGCAATATATGGGTCGAGTCCTGAGTATTCCCTGGGTGAAATCAGCTCCTTAAGGGTGGGGTAATTGGTGTTCTGTGGACAGGATTGGGTGGTACAGGGTGTGACTAGAAAGTTAAGGGGCATGGCAAAGCTGGAAGAGTAAGTGGCAGAGTGGGGAACATTTCTCTTTTCCCCATAGCACAATGACGACACAACCATATAAATTGCACCACCCAAAAACTTCCATTGCGGTAGCTATACATCATGTGTGTCCCTTTTTCCTGCTCTTTGGTATCACTGATTGATCTGTGACACAGCCGCATAATTGGTACAGGTAAAACAAAACTAACTGAACACCTGATCTGTCGAGACACAATAAAATTAAACCTGAATTTTACAAAATGCCTCACACATCTGCATGTTAAATTATGCTAAACAGGTCTATTGCAGTGGTGATTGAGGTGATTTAGAGATTAATAGTGTAAAGGGTTAATAATGGATTAGGGGTATAGGTGTTAGTTTTTTTTTTAACTTTACTACTCTGTTGAAGTCAATGGGGTTATTGTAATATCGCAAAACCGATATCCTTTGGTTATCTGTGCGTGTTGGGTTTCATGTAAGTGCAAAATTTTTATTTTCAAATTGCAATACCAGCACTACCTGACACATGCAAAGTTAACCCTCGAGCAGGAGCAGTAATTCTTTTCAAATCCAGATCTTAGTGTGTTGCATATTCACAAGTAGAAATCCAGCTCCGAAAAGAGCATTCAGTGAGCAGCCTCCTTCTCAGATACTCCAGTAACCAACAATGTCCTGCACAGTGTGAGGCCACAGTGGTGCAAGTCTGTCAGAGGTTCCACACCAACAACCTCCCAGCATACAAATGTAAAACTAGTCCAAAAGACAGCAGCACTCGCCAAGTTATACAAAAGTTCAAGGATTTATTGGAGTTTACCATAGTACATAGATTAAGACAACGTTTCGGGCTTGTTGCCCTTAGTCATGTCAAGCAACACTGAATACCGAACATAGTGTCTTTTATGGGCATGTGTAAACAATAAGCCACAACCTTTTAACCATTTCAGGTGTCACATTGTTGAAACATATTATGTACAATCAATCAATTAAAAATTGCTAGCAACATCATTGCAGACAATAGCACAGTATAAGTGAAATATACATGTATAACTATAAACTAAGAATGTTTAAATATTATATAGAAAAAGAAGAAAAACTTTTTCATATACATTTATAAATATGACATACTATATATATATATATATATATATATATAGATAGATCTAGCTCCTTGATATAAATATGTTTTTGAGTTAATTGCTGATTTAAAAATGTTTCTCTTTCTAGTTTTGCCTTCTGATGTTCTGACCAGTTAACTTTATTTGGATTCTCTAAGTATCTTACATATTTATTTATTTAATTGGTTGGCAAGCTGAGTTTCTCTCTTACTCAAAGCCTTCTTTCTTATACTCATATAGAACTTTATTTCACCTCTGAAGAAGGCTTTTGCTGTTTCCCAGAAAATTTCTGTCAGCCGCTCAGGAATCAATCCGGGATGTAACCCAACTGCTAGCGTGAATTGAAAGCACACGCTAGCACACTGAGAAATATCCAGGACGTGACCCACTCAGGAAGCAGATTAGAAGATAACAAAAATGAATATTGTTCCAGAATGCAGGAAAGCCACAAAGGATAAAACGTCCCTTTAAGTAGTACAAAGAACAAAAAGGAAATGCTCTTACTTGAAGCTTCTGAAAAAGGTCCTCTTTAGCAGGCTAGTAAAACAAAGGAAAAGTTCTCTTTTGCAGCTTGTAAAAGTATAATGTCCCTTTAAGCAGGTTTATAACAAACAGAAAGGCAAAGTTCTCTTTTGCAGCTTGTAAAAGTAAATGTCCCTTTTAAGCAGGTGTATAACAAACAGAAAGGCAAAGTTCTCTTTTGCAGCTTGTAAAAGTAAATGTCCCTTTTAAGCAGGTGTATAACAAACAGAAAGGCAAAGTTCTCTTTTGCAGCTTGTAAAAGTAAATGTCCCTTTTAAGCAGGTGTTGTTTAACAAAGAATAGGTTTAAAGGTAAAGGCCAAAGCAAGGTCAGGCAGGCAGAAGTCGGCATCCAAATATCAGCAAAAGGTATAGGCAAAAGACAGGGTCAGGCAAGCAGAAGTCGGCATCAAAGTATCAGCAAAAGGGTAATAGCTACAGGCAAGGTCAGGCAGGCAGAAGTCGGTACACAGAAGAACAAAACTGATATGGTACTCACAATCCAGGGAAACAACAAACGGGCCCAGATTCAGATCTCCCGCCGAGATTTAAAGGGCAGAGCGTAACCGTCATCAGAGGGGTGTGAGAGAAAGCGTCATGTTGCTAAGCAACATGACGTCAGAGACACAGAGGAGTTCCGGGAGCCGCGGCGACACGGCGATGAACGGAAGCGTTCATGACAGCGCCCCCTCCTCAAGGACCCCTCCGGGGGACAGGACCAGGTCTATCAGGATGAGTCTTGTGGAAGGACTTGACCAATATAGGAGCATTTACTTGACGAGCAGGTTCCCAAGAACGTTCCGTGACTGGATAACCCTTCCAATGAATGAGATAATACAATTTCTTGCCCCGCAATTTGGAATCTAGAATATGGCTGATCTCAAACTCAGGATGTCCATGCACCAATAACGGTGGAGGTTTAGAAAAAGGCTTAGAATACCTGTTAAACATCACAGGTTTTAAAAGAGAAACATGAAATACCGGATGGACTTTGAGAGACTTGGGTAAAGCTACCCGATAAGCAGTGGAACATACCTGACCCAGTATTCGGAAAGGACCCACATATCGTGGTCCCAATTTGTTAGAAGGTTGTTTCAGGCGAAGAAATCGAGAGGAAATCCAAACTTTATCACCAGGGCGATATTTGGGAGCCTTTTTCCGTCGAAGATCCGAAAAGAACTTGTAACGTCTAGAAGTTACAGAAAGAATACGATGTATCTTCTGCCAATGTCGAGTTAATCTTCGGGCTGTAAGATCAGAAGCAGGATTCACTGTGGAGGAAGTATGCAAAGGGAATGTCCTAGGCTGATATCCATAAGCTGCATGAAAAGGAGAAGTCTGAAGGGAGGAATTGTACCGGGCATTATGGGCCAATTCAGCCAAAGGAAGGTAAGAAGTCCAGTTTGAATGATAATGATCCACATAATGTCTAAGATATGTTTCAAGACACTGGTTTACTCTTTCAGTCTGACCATTCGATTGTGGGTGGTGAGAAGTAGAGAGAGATATAGTAGTACCAAAATGTTTACAAAGTGACCTCCAAAATCGAGAAACGAATTGTACCCCTCTATCTGAAACAATATCTAGAGGAAATCCATGGATTCTTACAATATGTAGAATAAAAAGTTCAGAGAGTCTTTTGGCAGATGGTAATCCTGGCAAGGGTACAAAATGAGCCGTCTTAGTGAACCTGTCGACCACCACCCAGATAGTATTGTTCCCAGTGGACAAGGGAAGATCAGTAATAAAGTCCATGGATACATGAGTCCAAGGCTGGTGAGGTATAGGCAATGGTTGGAGTAATCCTGAAGGAAGTTGGCGTGGGGTTTTGTTCATGGCACATTGTGTGCATACTGAGACGTAATCCTTCACATCTTGAGAGAGTGTAGGCCACCAGACATGTTGTTTGAGGTTTCGAGTGGTAATACTGATGCCAGGATGTCCAGAAAGGGGACTATCATGAGCCCAAAATAAAATCTTGGAACGAAGGCGTTCAGGAACAAAGAGTAAACCATTGGGAGGTTTACAGGACAAAGGAAGATGCTCTTGAGCGGACTGTAATTCTTGTAACCAAGAAGTTGTTAACTGGGCAATGACTTCATGAGGTTGGAGAATGGTACCAGACTCAGGAACTGGGGTATCTTGAAATTGTCTGGAAAGTGCGTCTGCTTTAATATTTTTTGATCCAGGTATGTAAGACAAATTATAGTGAAACCGAGAGAAGAATAAGGACCAGCGTGCTTGCCTGGAATTTAGTCGTTTGGCTGTTTGGAGATACAGAAGGTTCTTATGATCAGTAAGTATAGTAAATGGCAAAGAAGTACCTTCCAGCCAATGTCTCCATTCATCCAATGCCATCTTGATGGCAAGCAACTCTTTATTCCCTACGTCATAGTTAAATTCGGAAGGAGTGAATTTTTTAGAGAAAAAAGCAACAGGATGAATCCTTCCAGTCTCTGGTATTCGTTGAGACAGAACCGCTCCAGCAGCAACAGAGGAAGCATCCACCTCCAGAATAAATTGAAACTCAGGATTTGGATGACGAAGGATAGGAGCTGAGGAAAAAGCTTCTTTGAGAGATTCAAAAGCTTCTATAGCTTCAGACGGCCATACTTTACAGTTTTGTCCTTTTCTTGTGAGAGAAGTAAGAGGAGAAGTAATAGTAGCAAAATTCTTGATGAACTTTCTGTAATAATTGGCGAAGCCTAGGAAACGTTGTAAAGCCTTCAAAGAATCAGGTCTAGGCCAATCCAAAATGGCAGAAAGTTTAGTAGGGTCCATTTCGAATCCAGATGCCGATATTACATAACCCAGAAAGGGTATGGATTTTTGATGGAAAGAACATTTCTCCAGTTTAGCAAACAGATGGAATTCTCTTAGACGTTGAAGTACTTTCTTGACGTGGTGCACATGATCTTGGTGGTTCTGAGAAAAAATTAAGATGTCGTCCAGATATATGATAACAAAAATATTCAAAAAATCACGAAAGATCTCATTTACAAAATGCTGGAAAACCGCCGGAGCATTGCATAGCCCGAAGGGCATGACCAAATATTCATAATGCCCAAATCGAGTGTTAAAGGCAGTCTTCCACTCATCTCCTTTGCGTATACGGATCAAGTTGTATGCACCACGTAGGTCGAGTTTGGTGAAAATGGTGGCTCCCTGAAGATAAGTGAAAAGTTCAGGAATAAGGGGCAGAGGATAACTGTTCTTGATGGTAATCTGATTCAATCCACGATAATCAATACAGGGTCTTAATCCGCCATCCTTTTTTCCCACAAAAAAGAAACCAGCCCCTACAGGGGAAGAGGAGGGTCGAATAAATCCTCTAGCCAGATTGTCTTTTATATATTCTTCCAGAGCCATGTTTTCTGGTTTAGAAAGTGGATATGTCTTGCCTCGAGGATAGGCAGCCCCAGGAAGGAGGTCAATGGGACAATCAAAAGGGCGATGAGGAGGAAGACGTTCTGCTTCTTTTTTGGAGAAGACATCCACAAAGTCATGGTAATGCATAGGTAAGGATTCCGGAGTTTCAACTGTGAGAGCAATAGTGAGTGGTAACTTAGTAATCTTTTGAAGACATTTAGTCTGGCATGTAGATCCCCAGGAAGTGAGTTCACCGAAAGTCCAAGAAAAAATGGGATTGTGAATCTGGAGCCAGGGTAATCCCAAGATAATGGGAAATTGCGGAGTGGGAATGACATCGAAACAAATTGTCTCAGAATGAAGTATTCCTACGGTGAAGATTAAGGGTTGAGTAGAAAACTGAATGTATCCAGAACCCAAAGGATCTCCACTGACCGTAGAGACTGAAATGGTATACTCCTTCTTTAGTAAGGGTATAGAATGAGTAGAAACAAATGTAGAGTCAATGAACACACCTCCAGCACCAGAATCAATTAGAGCTTGGGTATAGATCTTCTTATGTCCAATTAGAAGAGTTACTGGAACAAAGAGTTTCTTGTATAGGGAATGACCACTATTTTGGCTTAACTCAGTTCCCTGGACTAGAGTTAAGCCCTGGCTTTTACTGGCCTAGTAGGACAATCCCTTAATAAATGTCCTTTAAGGCCACAGTACAGACATAAGCCAAGAGTCCGTCTTCTTAAGCGTTCAGTCTCAGTTAATTTTATACTTCCTACTTCCATGGGTTCAGCCTGATCAGTAGTAGGAGAGGCTGGAGTGACTGGATTAGAAAAACGAGGAGCTAAACGAAAAGGAGTTCGAGTGGAAGTCCTCTGTGTTCTATCCTTTTCTTGTTGGCGTTCACGAAACCTGGCGTCGAGACTGATACAGAGATTTATTAAGGCTTCTAAGGACTCTGGAAGTTCACGATACACCAATTCATCCTTGAGACGCTCAGAAAGTCCTTTACGGAAAGCGGCTCTGAGTGCTCCCTGATTCCAAGTGGTTTCAGAGGCAAGGGTGCGGAACTCAATTGCATATTGAGAGACTGGTTGATTTCCTTGACGTAAATCCAGGAGAGTTGCTTCAGCAGCGGATGACCTTCCAGGTTTATCGAATACGTTTGAGAATGTAGATAGAAATGTATCAACATCCAACAGTATAGGATCATTCTTTTCTAGCAAAGGTGACACCCAAGCCAAGGCTTTTCCTTTCATTAAGGAAATAAGAAACGTGATTCTAGAAGAGGCAGTAGCAAAGAGAGTAGGGCTATTTCGGAAATGAAGACGGCATTGATTCAAAAAGCCTCTACATTCTTCAGGATTCCCATCATATTTATCCGGAAGAGGAATCCTGGGACTTAGTTGTACCTGAGACTGATTGTTAGGAATCGGAGGAGGTAATGCCTCAATCGGATTTGGATTGGGATTAGGATTGGGAGGTGCGGTAGCAACCAAATTTTGTAATAGAGCAGTAATTTGATCAAGTTTAGTGTCCAGAGACTGCAAGTGAGTGGCATGAGAACCTAAGAGCTGTCCCTGGTGAGCCACGGCCATAGATAATTCAGTGGGGTCCATTTTTATGGCCCGTTTGTAATGTCAGCCGCTCAGGAATCAATCCGGGATGTAACCCAACTGCTAGCGTGAATTGAAAGCACACGCTAGCACACTGAGAAATATCCAGGACGTGACCCACTCAGGAAGCAGATTAGAAGATAACAAAAATGAATATTGTTCCAGAATGCAGGAAAGCCACAAAGGATAAAACGTCCCTTTAAGTAGTACAAAGAACAAAAAGGAAATGCTCTTACTTGAAGCTTCTGAAAAAGGTCCTCTTTAGCAGGCTAGTAAAACAAAGGAAAAGTTCTCTTTTGCAGCTTGTAAAAGTATAATGTCCCTTTAAGCAGGTTTATAACAAACAGAAAGGCAAAGTTCTCTTTTGCAGCTTGTAAAAGTAAATGTCCCTTTTAAGCAGGTGTATAACAAACAGAAAGGCAAAGTTCTCTTTTGCAGCTTGTAAAAGTAAATGTCCCTTTTAAGCAGGTGTATAACAAACAGAAAGGCAAAGTTCTCTTTTGCAGCTTGTAAAAGTAAATGTCCCTTTTAAGCAGGTGTTGTTTAACAAAGAATAGGTTTAAAGGTAAAGGCCAAAGCAAGGTCAGGCAGGCAGAAGTCGGCATCCAAATATCAGCAAAAGGTATAGGCAAAAGACAGGGTCAGGCAAGCAGAAGTCGGCATCAAAGTATCAGCAAAAGGGTAATAGCTACAGGCAAGGTCAGGCAGGCAGAAGTCGGTACACAGAAGAACAAAACTGATATGGTACTCACAATCCAGGGAAACAACAAACGGGCCCAGATTCAGATCTCCCGCCGAGATTTAAAGGGCAGAGCGTAACCATCATCAGAGGGGTGTGAGAGAAAGCGTCATGTTGCTAAGCAACATGACGTCAGAGACACAGAGGAGTTCCGGGAGCCGCGGCGACACGGCGATGAACGGAAGCGTTCATGACAATTTCTGTTTTTGATTGATAATCTTTATTGAAGTGGGTGAATTCTCACCATTTAGATTGCATCCAATTTCTAAATTTAATATTTGATTGTAGAAAAGAAGGAGAAAAAAAAACGTACATGTTGTTTTTGACTGTTATTGAGTTGACGAATGGACAAAGATATAATTGCATGATCTGATATTAAGATATTATAGATGTCTGCTGAGACTTCAGCACCCATCTATTTTAGAAAAATTTCTATAGGTCTTCGATTCACAAGTATAGGATCTCTCATCTGGGTGCTGAAGCCTCCAGACATCTTTAAGTTTTAAGCTTTTTGCAAAATTAAATAGGCTTTTGGCTTCCTTTTTATATCTGTTGACCTGGGAGACTTTAAACTGATCAAGATAAGGATTGCACACACTATTGAAGTCTCCCCCCACTATAAGCTGTAAGTCTACAGAGTTAACCAATTTAACAAACAGATCATCCCAAAAAGTTGGACTGTATTCATTTGGGGTGTATAGGTTACAGAGAGAGAAGTTATATCCTTGCATACAGATGTTTAAAATTAGATACCTTCCTTCCTTATCTAACTGCTGTGACTTAATCTCATATTCTAAATACTAGATCTAGCTCCTTATTCATCCCTATTGGGAACATTGTATCTAGCTTAGTAATCCAAAATGCTTCCCTTTGTTTTAGATGTAGTGTTCTATTCGCACCCCTCAGTGGTTTGTCATGATCTATAACTAGAAATTTGAGCTCGCTCACATTATGTCCTGCCTCTACAAAATGTTCTGCAACTGGATTTCTAATGTATTTTGTACAAATCTTTGACTTGTGCTCAGTTATCCAATCCCGGATAGTCCTAGTTGTTTCTCCTATGTAACTCTGTCCACATGGGCACTTAATCATGTATATAGCAACATTAGTGTTACATGCACAAAAAACATTGATGAAAAATGTTCTCCCATTCCATGGATGGAAGAACACTTTGCCTTTGTTCATATTTGTTGCAATTGAAACATCCCAGGCAGGGATCACATTCATGTTTTTTTTTTTAGTAATATACATTTTTTTTGTTTAATACTGCTGGGACCTATGTCAGAGTTGATACGTTTGTCTCTCAAATTACTAAAATCTTTTATATGCAGGCCTGCATATAAAAGATGATTGTTGATCCTTGTCCTTCTCAGATACTAACACAGTAATTAAATGCACATATCTAATAGGTATAGATATATCTTTTACAAACAAATATTCAAATTTATATTGAAAAATATGTTATAAATAAAAAGAACATATTCTTCTATGTAAAAAACATTGGACTTTAAAGTATTCCTAACTCACTTCGGGTCTAGCACAGTTTACATAACTTAGTGTTAGAGTGGGTGTGATATTCAAAATCCTAAAGTTTGCGCACCTAATTGAGCATGCCACTTGTAATATGGCCCTATATGTGTGTGTGTAGAATCTACTTTCTCATGACCAGAATCAACCAAATAGACTACTGTTTCTACTGCCAAAGGGTGGAGATAATAGCTCATTAACTTATGTCACAAAATAACCTAAGCATAACAATTTAGAGACTTTTAAAGGGACATAAAACACTTTGGGATGCTAATGTCCCTTTAAGCATGCATCAAACATGCTTTAAAAGTTAGAAGCTCAATAGCCAATACTATTTTTTGAAGAAGCTTATCCAGTAGAAAAGCTATAGATATTGGGTCTTTAAAACTATTTAATTTGGTTCTACCATGCTCTTACCCATGAGTCTAGTGAAGAAGCTATGAACATTTTGTATGTTACTGCAATCTATTAAATGGACACTTTAATCAAAAATGTTCAATGATCCAAATTAAAGAGCAGAATTGAAACATGTTGACGTTATTTATTGCCTGAATAAATAACTAGCATCCCAGTATGTGCTCTTCCTTCTAATGTTCATTTACATAAAGGTACTCACTTCTAATGCACTAATGAGTATTTACAGGAAGTACTAATTAGCAAATGAGCATTAGTATGAAGTGCCTATGTTCCAGTTACTATTAGTAGGACATAAACAATAAATACAGCTTATTTTAAATTTTAACACCTTTTAGTTCTAATTGTTTTCATCCATAAATACAGATATTCAGTAGACTTGTGAAGTTTCAGAACAAATATTCAGAAAAATCAGTTTTTGTCCCATATATTTGTCTGCTGTACTATTTATTATTTGTTTAAAATTAACATATAGCGTGCTGTAGAGACGCTCTTATCCTGACCCTTCTTCATAGGGCTTGGGCCACGCTAGTTAGAGGATTAGTGAAGGTTGCGCCAAAAGACCTTCTACTTTAGCGCAGGCTCTGGGATCCACCAGGCCTTAGCCTTCTATTAGCGCAACCCAGAGCCCTGTGAAGAAGTAAAAAAAAGGTGATTCTGGAAAAACAGAACAGATGGAGCGCAACACTGTGTACAGAAAGTACACAGACGATCTAAGGGTAATATTAAAATATCACTTTAATTCATAAAAACAAATAAAAAGATGTATACTCACAATGTATGACCTCAAACTTGTGAGGTATGTTTCAGCATATATACATACAGATGATGATTCACAAGGCCTTAGGTGTGATACACCCCTCCAAAACAGAGGATATCCACTCAATATAACGTAGAACAACTGGAATAGTCAGTTATATAGATTGTTCAAAAGTCAGTGGTGATTCAGGGTATTAATACACACAGAAGGATAAAAGTACTTGTGTAGAAAAACGGGAACAATGTGTCATGGCAAAAATGGCTATTCTGTAGAAGCTGGCTCCAGTGTAGTCGTTACTATCAGTGTAGCGTTTTTGCCTTGACACATTGTCCCCGTTTTTCTACACAAGTACACGGAGAACACACCAGTGGGATAAAAAGGAGCCGCAGAACACCATATATAAGGATTTCCATATTGTTTAAGGAATCATCTAAAACTACTTACAAGTGACCATTTCAACTATTCCCATTGGTTTAGAGTGGGTTAAGTGTTAAGACTACTAATATATGAAATTGTTATAATATATATATATATATATTTTTTTATTATTGTTGATTTGTTGATTTGTATTATTGTTACATTATATTTTTGGGAGAAGTTAATTTTTCTCTTTTTTTTTATTTTTAATTAATTTTCTTTTCTTTTATTCATTTTATTTCATTCAATTTTTTTGTGGGGCTCCTTTTTTCTCTGTTTTGATCCCTGTGAAGAAGTGTTGGGTCATTATTTAACCTTTTTCTTAGTATTTGTACGTTTGCTTTAAATTAGTCGTTCGGATTTTCGTTTTCTGATAACTGAACGAATATCTGTGTTTTTGTCACAAATTTGCATTCGTAATGAAACAAATGCACAAGCATAATATTCGGCATATTAAGCTGTTGAACTTTCGTATTGATAAATTAGTATGAATATTGGTAATAACGCTATAGCCGGCAGTGATCTTTGATATAATAATAAAAGTGGTTTGTCCATAAAGGAAATATGTGTAATCAAATTTAGCAACAGGCATGGAATATCATAAGTTGCACTTAAACCTTTGTACTAATTCAAAATCAGGGTGTTAAATGTCTTACAATTGCCAACAGAAACAGTTCAGTTGTCATTTCATGAGAACAAAACCTTGATACATAACATTTTTAGGCACAACCTTTCATTACAGAGACCTGTTTTCATTTCATTGGCACTGTACATAAGACCTGTATTTTATATTATTCTTATAAAAACGGATTTTCTATCTCGCCACAATGCAGAATCTAAAATTCTAAATTACATATCACTACATCTTTATAAAATAATTCCATAGTTACGTTAAGAAATAACCTTGTGTAACATTTACATTTTTTTTATTTTGAGGCATTTGTGTTCTAGAACAGGAGACACGTATGATTCATTTTCCTTACATTAGAAGATAAAATAAAAAAAAAAACGCTTGATCCTTGATGAGAGGCACTTGTTTATAGTTAAAACATTTTGTCTTCATTTGTTTTAAGAATTTGTTCAGATTTAGGATTAGGGTTAGAGCTCAGATTACTTAAAAATAATTTTCTAAGACATTTTTTGAATTATCTATTTTTCTAAATCTACACAATGTACATGATGGGTTTAATAGATTTAAACAGAATATGTTGCTTCTAAAATGTTCCGTGAATATCAATATAGATTATTAATGTGCTTACAATATGGAAGACAGAAGAGGACAAACGCTGTTTGAGTTGGGCATAGGCATTAAAAAGGAATTAAATACCTCCTGCTTTTATTGTTAAAAAAAAATCCTTCTCCCTCTTTCAACATAAACAAGAAGTGTTTAATGACTTTTTAACTGAGACCCCTGGCAGCCTAGAAGGTCATGTGACCTATCATTGGAAAGAGGAGAAGCTCTCTTTTCAACTGAGGGATCACTTAAACTTCAGTTGCCATTGTAAACATAATTCTAAATGTTGCAATAGCTCTTTTGTGGAGGAAAAAATATTTAACCCCTTAAGGACCAGCGACGTACCCTGTATGTCGCTGGCCTTTTTTTGGGACTTGATTGTTTTATAGCGCGGTCTTGCCACCAACGTTAAGACTGCTCTATTCCACAAAGCCTGCTGGAGGGAGGGCATTAATAGCGTGTTCTCGCTAGACTTGTGCTACTATGTCCTGAAAAAACCCTTAACGACCAGTGACATACAGGGTACATTGTGGTCATTAAGGGGTTAAACACCTGATACAAAACATGTAAAATTTCAATCTAATCAACCTTAATCTTGCTAAAATCTTCAACATAATGCTTTACACCATCAAAGCCCAAAATAGGAGGTCTTCACTTCAGCAATCATTCACTTTTAACCCTTTAGCATATGGAGTAAGAAAGATACAAAATTACATTCAAAACATTAAAGGGACACCAAACCAAAATGTTTTCTTTTGTGATTCAGATAGAGCATGCAATTTTAAGCAACTTTCTGATTTATTCCTAGTATCACATTTTATTCATTCTCTTGGTATCTTTGTTTGAAAAGCAAGAATGTAAGTTTAGATGCCAGCCCATTTTTGGTGAACAACCTGGGTTATTCTTGCTGATCGGTGGATAAATTCACCCACCAATAAACAAGTGCTGTCCAGGGTTGGCTCCTTAGCTTAGATTACCTTCTTTTTCAAATAAAGATAGCAAGAGAACAAAGAAAAATTGATAATAGGAGTAAATTAGAAAGTTGCTTAAAATTGCATGCTTTATCTGATTCACAAAAGAAAAATTTGGGTTCAGTTTCCCTTTAACATTTTCTTGCAAAAACAACTTTGTAGAAACCATCGCCTAGATTAAGAGTTCTGCGTTAGCCTTAAAAAGCAGCGTTAAGGGGTCCTAACGCTGCTTTTTATCTAACGCTGGTATTACAAGTCAGACAGGAAAGGGTCTACCGCTCACTTTTTTTCCGCAACTCGAGGCTACCACAAATCCCCTTATGTCAATTGCTTATCCTATCTTTTCTATGGGATTTGCCTAATGCTGGTATTATGAGTCTTGGAAGAAGTGAGCGGTAGACCCTCTACCACCAAGACTCCAACCGCAAAAAAAAGTCAGTAGTTAAGAGCTTTATGGGCTAACGCCGGAACATAAAGCTCTTAACTACAGTGCTACAAAGTACACTAACACCCATAAACTACCTATGAACCCCTAAAACAAGGCCCCCCCACATCGTAAACCCTATAATAATTTTTTTAACCCCTAATCTTCCGACCGGACATCGCCGCCACCTACATTATAGCTATGAACCCCTAATCTGCTGTCCCTAACATCGCAATTCAAATGAATGTATATCTATCAGCGCCACAATAATACCATACAAGCTATATCTGATATAGGCGGAGTCTCCCAACCAGACTCCAAAAGTTAAGAGTAAAAAGAAATGCCAAGATACAGTGCTACACTACCCTCAGATGAGGGTTGGGTTGCTAAAGATGGTGTCCACGACTAGGAATGTGTATACATCAAGGTTAATATATAATATTGTGTTACACAAAGAATATATATAAAACCATGTAAAAAAGTACTTAAAAGGTAAAAGATTAAAAACAAAATATATATATATATATATATATAGGATGTGATATTAAAATGTATTAAACAAACATTTTATTAACATAAACTGACAGTAAAAAATACAGTTAAAAATAGATTCAACAATCTAATGGATTGCCCCATACAATGTCCAAGAAGTTATGTCCTAAGTAACATACAAGTGTTTAAGTCCCATACCAAAATGTCCAAAGCAAATGTTCAAGGTTAATATCCAAAAAAAATAAAAATAAAAATGATAATGATAATATGTCCAAAGTTGGTGTAAAAATCAAAAAGGTGAAAAAATGTAAAAAATATAAAAAATATATTAAATATTTTTTGAAAAGATGAAAAAATGAATAAAAATATATAAAAAATATATGAGTTGTGATCAGCAACCCATATGGAAGGAATATAATATATGTGATAGTGAATAATTCTCGTGAGGTGTACACCTAAAAAGTGTGTATATAAAAGGGTGTATATAAAAGGGTGTGGTAAACAATGTGTCATAAAAAATGTGTCATAAAAAAGGATTCAAAATCCTGGTGAAATAAATAAAGTCCAAATTGCTCCAAAAAAATGTGTATATAATTCCAAGTATTCCAAATGTGAGTGTAGAAAGTGCTGGGTTGATGTTCCTCTTCGTAAAAGGTTATCAAATGTAATGGGATATCCTCCTGTACCTAAAAAAGTGTACAGAAAATAGACATAGTGCAATAAAATCACTTTAGAATGACAACAACAGTATTCTACTCACCAGATATATTCTGAGCTGCAATACCAGTGTATAGCCAATGCGTTTCGGTCCTCAGGGACCTTTCTCAAGACTGTCTATTTTCTGTACACTTTTTTAGGTACAGGAGGATATCCCATTACATTTGATAACCTTTTAAGAAGAGGAACATCAACCCAGCACTTTCTACACTCACATTTGGAATACTTGGAATTATATACACATTTTTTTGGAGCACTTTGGACTTTATTTATTTCACCAGGATTTTGAATCCTTTTTTATGACACATTTTTTATGACACATTGTTTACCACACCCTTTTATATACACCCTTTTATATACACACTTTTTAGGTGTACACCTCACGAGAATTATTCACTATCACATATATTATATTCCTTCCATATGGGTTGCTGATCACAACTCATACATTTTTTATATATTTTTATTCATTTTTTCATCTTTTCAAAAAATATTTAATATATTTTTTATATTTTTTATATTTTTTCACCTTTTTGATTTTTACACCAACTTTGGACATATTATCATTTTTATTTTTATTTTTTTTGGATATTAACCTTGAACATTTGCTTTGGACATTTTGGTATGGGACTTAAACACTTGTATGTTACATAGGACATAACTTCTTGGACATTGTATGGGGCAATCCATTAGATTGTTGAATCTATTTTTAACTGTATTTTTTACTGTCAGTTTATGTTAATAAAATGTTTGTTTAATACATTTTAATATCACATCCTATATATATATATATATATATATATATATATATATATATATATATTTTGTTTTTAATCTTTTACCTTTTAAGTACTTTTTTACATGGTTTTATATATATTCTTTGTGTAACACAATATTATATATTAACCTTGATGTATACACATTCCTAGTCGTGGACACCATCTTTAGCAACCCAACCCTCATCTGAGGGTAGTGTAGCGCTGTATCTTGGCATTTCTTTTTACCCCTAACATCGCAGACACCTACTTTATATTAATTACCCCCTAATCTGCCGCCCCCAACCTCGCCACCACCTACCTACATTTATTAACCCCTAATCTGCCGACCGGACATCGCCACCACTATAATAAATGTATTAACCCCTAAACCGCCGCACTCCCACCTCGCAAACACTATAATAAATTTTATTAACCCCTAATCTGCCCTCCCTGAGATCGCCGCCACCTACCTACGATTATTAACCCCTAATCTGGCGCCCCCAATGTCGCCGCTACTATAATAAAGTTATTAACCCCTAAACCTAGGTCTAACCCTAACCCTAACACCCCTCTAAGATAAATATAATTTAAATAAAACAAACTAAATTTACTATAATGAAATAAATTATTCCTATTTAAAACTAAATACTTACCTATAAAATAAACCCTAATATAGCTACACTATAACTAATAGTTACATTGTAGCTATTTTAGGATTTAAATTTATTTTACAGGCAACTTTGTATTTATTTTAACTAGGTACAATAGCTATTAAATAGTTAATAACTGTTTAATAGCTACCTAGTTAAAATAATTACAAAATTACCTGTAAAATAAATCCTAACCTAAGTTACAAATACACCTAACACTACACTATCAATAAATTAATTAAATAAATTAGCTACAATTATCTAAACTAAAATACAATTAAATAAACTAAACTATAATACAATAAAACAAACACTAAATTACAGAAAATAAAAAAAATACAAGAAGTTTAAACTAATTACACCTAATCTAAGCCCTCTAATACAATAAAAAAGCCCCCCAAAATATAATAAATTACAAAGTAATCAGCTCTTTTACCAGCCATTAAAAGGGATTTTGCGGGGCATTGCCCCAAAGTAATCGGCTCTTTTACCTGTAAATAAAAATACAATACCCCCCCAACATTACAACCCACCACCCACCTACCCCTACTCTAAAACCCACCCAAACCCCCCCTTAAAAAAACCTAACACTAAACCCCTGAAGATCTCCCTACCTTGAGTCGTCTTCACCCAGCCGAGCCGAATTCTTCATCCAAGCGGGGCAGAAGAGGTCCTCCATCTGGTTGAAGTCTTCATCCAAGCGGGGCAGAAGAGGTCTTCCATCCGATTGAAGTCTTCATCCAAGCGGCATCTTCTATCTTCATCCATCCGGAGCGGCAGCATCCTTAAGACCTCCGACGTGGAACATCCATCCTGGCTGACGACTTCCCGACGAATGACGGTTCCTTTAAATGACGTCATCCAAGATGGCGTCCCTCGAATTCCGATTGGCTGATAGGATTCTATAAGCCAATCGGAATTAAGGTAGGAAAAATCTGATTGGCTGATTCAATCAGCCAATCAGATTAAAGTTCAATCTGATTGGCTTATCCAATCAGCCAATAGAATGCAAGGTCAATCCGATTGGCTGATTGGATCAGCCAATCGGATTGAACTTCAATCTGATTGGCTGATTGAATCAGCCAATCAGATTTTTCCTACCTTAATTCCGATTGGCTGATAGAATCCTATCAGCCAATCGGAATTCGAGGGACGCCATCTTGGATGACATCATTTAAAGGAACCATAATTCGTCAGGGAGTCATCGGCCAGGATGGATGTTCCGCGTTGGAGGTTTTAAGGATGCTGCTGCTCCGCTCCGGATGGATGAAGATAGAAGATGCCACTTGGATGAAGACTTCAACCGGATGGAAGACCTCTTCTGCCCCGCATGGATGAAGAATTTGGCTCGGCTGGGTGAAGACGACTCAAGGTAAGGAGAACTTCAGGGGGTTAGTGTTAGGTTTTTTTAAGGGGGGTTTGGGTGGGTTTTAGAGTAGGGGTATGTGGGTGGTAGGTTGTAATTTTGGGGGGGTATTGTATTTTTATTTACAGGTAAAAGAACTGATTACTTTGGGGCAATGCCCTGCAAAAAGACCTTTTAAGGGCTGGTAAAATATCTGATTACGTTGTAATTTAGGATAGGGTAGGGCATTTTATTATTTTGGGGGGCTTTTTTATTTTATTAGGGGGCTTAGATTAGGTGTAATTAGTTTAAACTTCTTGTAATTTTTTTTATTTTCTGTAATTTAGTGTTTTTTTTGTATTATAGTTTAGTTTATTTAATTGTATTTTAGTTTAGATAATTGTAGCTAATTTATTTAATTAATTTATTGATAGTGTAGTGTTAAGTGTATTTGTAACTTAGGTTAGGATTTATTTTACAGGTAATTTTGTACTTATTTTAACTAGGTAGCTATTAAATAGTTATTAACTATTTAATAGCTAGTGTACCTAGTTAAAATAAATACAAAGTTGCCTGTAAAATAAATATAAATCCTAAAATAGCTACAATGTAACTATTAGTTATATTGTAGCTATATTAGGGTTTATTTTATAGGTAAGTATATTGTTTTGAATAGGAATAATTTATTTCATTATAGTAAATTTAGTTCTTTTTATTTAAATTATATTTAACTTAGGGGTTTGTTAGGGTTAGGGTTAGACTTAGGTTTAGGGGTTAATAAATTTATTATAGTAGCGGCGACGTTGGGGCGGCAGATTAGGGGTTAATAATTGTAGATAGGTGGCGGTGATGTTAGGGAGGGCAGATTAGGGGTTAATACAATTTATTATAGTGTTTGCGAGGCGGGAGTGCGGCGGTTTAGGGGTTAATACATTTATTATAGTGGCGGCGATGTCCGGTCGGCAGATTAGGGTTAATAAGTGTAGGTAGGTGGCGGCGATGTTGGAGGGGGCAGATTAGGGTGTAATAAATATAATATAGGTGTCGGCGATGTTAGGGACAGCAGATTAGTGGATCATAGCTATAATGTAGGTTGTGGCGGTGTCCATAGCGGCATATTAGGGGTTAATAATATAATGTAGGTGTCAGCGATAGCGGGGGCGGCAGATTAGGGGTTAATAAATTTAAGGTTAGGGGTGTTTAGTCTCAGGGTTCATGTTAGGGTGTTAGGTGTAGACTTAGAAAGTGTTTCCCCATAACGCTAACGCAGCCATTCACACAACTCGTAATACCAGCGTTGGCTTAAGGGAGCGCTGGAAAAAAAAGGCTTGTTAGCACCGCAGGTCTTTACTGACAAAACTTGTAATCTAGGTGCATGTATTTTATAAAGCATATATGACGTAGAATCCAGTCATTTGGATTAATTGTGGAGTTAAAGGGACAGTAAACATAGGTAGAATGTTAAATAATTATGTATTTTATTAGAATTATCTATGATTAGGCTTATCTATTATTATCTACTAGTCCTACAGCCCGTTCACACGGGCCATTTTTGCAGTACAAAGAACGAAGAAAAATTGATAATAGGAGAAAATTAGAAGTTGCTTAATATTGCATGCTTTATCTGATTCACAAAAGAAACATTTGGGTTCAGTTTCCCTTTAACATTTTCTTGCAAAAACATCTTTGTAGAAACCATCACCTAGATTACGAGTTCTGCGTTAGCCTTAAAAAGCAGCGTTAAGGGGTCCTAGCGCTGCTTTTTATCTAACGCTGGTATTACGAGTCTGACAAGAAAGGGTCTACCGCTCACTTTTTTTCCGCAACTCGAGGCTACCACAAATCCCCTTACGTCAATTTCTTATCCTATCTTTTCTGTGGGATTTGCCTAATGCTGGTATTACGAGTCTTGGAAGAAGTGAGCGGTAGACCCTCTACCACCAAGACTCCAACCGCATAAAAAAAGTCAGTAGTTAAGAGCTTTATGGGCTAACGCCGGAACATAAAGCTCTTAACTACAGTGCTACAAAGTACACTAACACCCATAAACTACCTATGAACCCCTAAACCGAGGCCCCCCCACATCGCAAACCCTATAATAATTTTTTTAACCCCTAATCTTCCGACCGGACATCGCCGCCACCTACATTATAGCTATGAACCCCTAATCTGCTGTCCCTAACATCGCAGATACCTACATTATATTAATTACCCCCTAATCTGCCGCCCCCAACCTCGCCACCACCTACCTACATTTATTAACCCCTAATCTGCCGACCGGACATCGCCACCACTATAATAAATGTATTAACCCCTAAACCGCCGCACTCCCACCTCGCAAACACTATAATAAATTTAATTAACCCCTAATCTGCCCTCCCTGAGATCGCCGCCACCTACCTACAATTATTAACCCCTAATCTGGCGCCCCCAACGTCGCTGCTACTATAATAAAGTTATTAACCCCTAAACCTAAGTCTAACCCTAACCCTAACACCCCCCTAAGATAAATATAATTTAAATAAAACAAACTAAATTTACTATAATGAAATAAATTATTCCTATTTAAAACTAAATATTTACCTATAAAATAAACCCTAATATAGCTACACTATAACTAATAGTTACATTGTAGCTATTTTAGGATTTAAATTTATTTTACAGGCAACTTTGTATTTATTTTAACTAGGTACAATAGCTATTAAATAGTTAATAACTGTTTAATAGCTACCTAGTTAAAATAATTACAAAATTACCTGTAAAATAAATCCTAACCTAAGTTACAAATACACCTAACACTACACTATCAATAAATTAATTAAATAAATTAGCTACAATTATCTAAACTAAAATACAATAAACTAAACTAAACTATAATACAATAAAACAAACACTAAATTACAGAAAATAAAAAAAATACAAGAAGTTTAAACTAATTACACCTAATCTAAGCCCTCTAATACAATAAAAAAGCCCCCCAAAATATCCTAAATTACAAAGTAATTTACCAGCCATTAAAAGGGCTTTTGCGGGGCATTGCCCCAAAGTAATCAGCTCTTTTACCTGTAAATAAAAATACAATACCCCCCCCAACATTACAACCCACCACCCACCTACCCCTACTCTAAAACCCACCCAAACCCCCCCTTAAAAAAACCTAACACTAAACCCCTGAAGATCTCCCTACCTTGAGTTGTCTTCACCCAGCCGAGCCGAATTCTTCATCCAAGCGGGGCAGAAGAGGTCCTCCATCCGGTTGAAGTCTTCATCCAAGCGGTCTTCCATCCGATTGAAGTCTTCATCCAAGCGGCATCTTCTATCTTCATCCAACCGGAGCGGCAGCATCCTTAAGACATCCGACGCGGAACATCCATCCTGGCTGACGACTTCCCGACGAATGACGGTTCCTTTAAATGACGTCATCCAAGATGGCGTCCCTCGAATTCCGATTGGCTGATAGGATTCTATCAGCCAATCGGAATTAAGGTAGGAAAAATCTGATTGGCTGATTCAATCAGCCAATCAGATTGAAGTTCAATCTGATTGGCTTATCCAATCAGCCAATAAAATGCAAGGTCAATCCGACTGGCTGATTGGATCAGCCAATCAGATTTTTCCTACCTTAATTCCGATTGGCTGATAGAATCCTATCAGCCAATCGGAATTCGAGGGACGCCATCTTGCATGACATCATTTAAAGGAACCATAATTCGTCGGGAAGTCATCGGCCAGGATGGATGTTCCGCGTCAGAGGTTTTAAGGATGCTGCTGCTCCGCTCCGGATGGATGGATGAAGATAGAAGATGCCACTTGGATGAAGACTTCAACCGGATGGAAGACCTCTTCTGCCCCGCATGGATGAAGAATTTGGCTCGGCTGGGTGAAGACGACTCAAGGTAAGGAGATCTTCAGGGGGTTAGTGTTAGGTTTTTTTAAGGGGGGTTTGGGTGGGTTTTAGAGTAGGGGTATGTGGGTGGTAGGTTGTAATGTTGGGGGGGGTATTGTATTTTTATTTACAGGTAAAAGAAATGATTACTTTGGGGCAATGCCCTGCAAAAAGCCCTTTTAAGGGCTGGTAAAATATCTGATTACGTTGTAATTTAGGATAGGGTAGGGCATTTTATTATTTTGGGGGGCTTTTTTATTTTATTAGGGGGCTTAGATTAGGTGTAATTAGTTTAAACTTCTTGTAATTTTTTTATTTTCTGTAAATTAGTGTTTTTTTGTATTATAGTTTAGTTTATTTAATTGTATTTTAGTTTAGATAATAGTAGCTAATTTATTTAATTAATTTATTGATAGTGTAGCGTTAAGTGTATTTGTAACTTAGGTTAGGATTTATTTTACAGGTAATTTTGTACTTATTTTAACTAGGTAGCTATTAAATAGTTATTAACTATTTAATAGCTAGTGTACCTAGTTAAAATAAATACAAAGTTGCCTGTAAAATAAATATAAATCCTAAAATAGCTACAATGTAACTATTAGTTATATTGTAGCTATATTATGGTTTATTTTATAGGTAAGTATATAGTTTTAAATAGGAATAATTTATTTCATTATAGTAAATTTAGTTCTTTGTATTTAAATTATATTTAATTTAGGGGGTTGTTAGGGTTAGGGTTAGACTTAGGTTTAGGGGTTAATAACTTTATTATAGTAGCAGCGACGTTGGGGGCGGCAGATTAGGGGTTAATAATTGTAGATAGGTGGCGGCGATGTTAGGGAGGGCTGATTAGGGGTTAATACAATTTATTATAGTGTTTGCGAGGCGGGAGTGCGGCGGTTTAGGGGTTAATACATTTATTATAGTGGCGGCGATGTCCGGTCGGCAGATTAGGGGTTAATAAGTGTAGGTAGGTGGCGGCGATGTTGGAGGGGGCAGATTAGGGTGTAATAAATATAATATAGGTGTCGGCGATGTTAGGGACAGCAGATTAGGGGATCATAGCTATAATGTAGGTTGTGGCGGTGTCCATAGCGGCAGATTAGGGGTTAATAATATAATGTAGGTGTCAGCGATAGCGGGGGCGGCAGATTAGGGGTTAATAAGTTTAAGGTTAGGGGTGTTTAGACTCAGGGTTCATGTTAGGGTGTTAGGTGTAGACTTAGAATGTGTTTCCCCATAACGCTAACGCAGCCATTCAGACAACTCGTAATACCAGAGTTGGCTTAAGGGAGCGCTGGAAAAAAAAGGCTTGTTAGCACCGCAGGTCTTTACCGACAAAACTCGTAATCTAGGCGCATGTATTTTATAAAGCATATATGACGTAGAATCCAGTCATTTGGATTAATTGTGGAGTTAAAGGGACAGTAAACATAGTTAGAATTAGGCTTATCTATAGAAACATAGAAACATAGATATTGACGGCAGATAAGAGCCATAGGCCCAGCAAGTCTGCCCGACCTTACCTAACAGTATAAACTTATCTAGTTCGTAGGATAGCCCTATGCTTGTCCCATGCATTTTTAAAGTCCCCCACAGTGTTTGTTGCTACTACCTCTTGAGGAAGTTTATTCCATAAATCAATCACTCTTTCTGTAAAGAAGTGCTTCCTCAAATTACTCCTGAATCTACTACCCTTTAGCTTGAGCTCATGACCCCTTGTTCTTGAATTTTCCATTTTATGTAAAATACCCACAGCCTCAGTTTTACTAAACCCTTTAATGTACTTGAAAGTTGCTATCATATCACCTCTTTCCCTTCTCTCCTCTAAGCTATACATATTTAGTTCATTGAGCCTATCCTGGTAAGTTTTATTTTTTAGACCATGTACCATTTTGGTAGCCCTCCTTTGCACAGATTCAAGTTTGTTAATATCCTTCTGAAGATATGGCCTCCAGAACTGTACACAATACTCAAGATGAGGCCTAACTAATGATCTATAAAGTGGCATAAGAACCTTACTATTTCTGCTGCAAATACCTCTACCAATACATCCAAGCATTCTGCTAGCCTTACTCGCTGCATTACTACATTGTTTACTAAGTTTTAAATCATCTGAAATAATAATTCCCAAGTCCTGTTCCTCGTCTGTAACAGTCAGTAAAGTGTCATTGAGTCTGTAATTAACATTTGGATTTTTCTTCCCTAAATGCATTATTTTACACTTTGCTGTGTTAAACTTTAGATCCCAGTCGTTTGTCCAATCCTCCAATTGTTGTATATCACTTCTCATTTTGTCTACCCCCCCTGGAACATCCACTCTGTTGCAAATTTTTGTATCATCTGCAAAGAGACATACTTTCCCCTGTAGCCCTTTGCTGATATCGCAGATAAATATGTTAAACAAAACAGGCCCCAGAACTGACCCCTGAGGAACACCACTAGTAACAGCCCCCTCTGCTGAATGAACTCCATTTACTAAGACACTTTGTTTTCTGTCCTTAAGCCAGCATTCCACCCAGTTCACAATTTTTGAATCTAGACCAAGGAGATATAGTTTGTAAATAAGTTTATTGTGTGGGACGGTGTCAAATGCTTTGCTGAAATCTAGATATGCTACATCAACTGCTCCTCCCTTGTCTTATACTTTTGTTACATAATCAAAGAAGTCAATTAGATTAGCCTGACATGATCTCCCTGAAGTAAAACCATGCTGATTTTGGTCCTCTAAATTGTTTGTCTTTATGTAAGTCATAATTCTTTCTTTTAAGAGGCTTTCCATTAATTTCCCTACTACTGAAGTTAAACTAACTGGCCTGTAGTTGCCAGATTCTTCTCTACTGCCCTTTTTATGAAGAGGTATTACATTTGCTATTCTCCAATCATCTGGGACAGCTCCTGTTAATAGTGACTGATTAAACAGATCAGTTAATGGGACAGTTAGCACTGATCGAAGTTCTTTTAAAACCCTTGGATGAATATCAGGACCCACTGCCTTTGTAACATTTATTTTTGATAATGCTAACAAAACCTCATCCTCTGTAAAAAGATTACTGTTAAGCTTGTTTCTATTTTGCGTAGCATCCCTTAATGTAGACATTGTATCTTCACAATCTTTAGTGAAAACAGAACAGAAGTAATCATTGAGACAGTCTGCAATCTGCTTATCTCCTTCTATTATTCTACCATCAACTGATTTCAATTTTACTATTCCTACCTTATTTTTTCTTCTTTCAATCTATTATTATCTACTAGTCCTAAAGCCCGTTCACACCGGCCATTTTTGCAGTACAGAGGTCCCACTTCTTGCTCTCTCCCTCCCCCTCTCTTTTGCTCTCTGTACCCATCTCGTTTGCTCTCTCTCTCCCCTCTCTTTTGAGCTCTCTCTCCCCCCTCTCTTTTGCGCTCTCTCTCTACCCCCTCTCTTTTGCGCTCTCTCTCTCCCCCCTCTCTTTTGCACTCTCTCCCCCCCTCTCTTTTGCGCTCTCTCCCCCCTCTCTTTCGGGCTCTCTCTCTCCCCCTCTCTTTTGACCTCTCTCTTTTGTGCTCTCTCTTCCCCATCTCTTTTGCGCTCTCTCCCCCTCTCTCTCTCCCCTCTCTTTTGTGCTCTGTCTCTCCCCTCTCTTTCGCACTGTCTCTCTCCCCCTCTCTTTTGCGCTCTCTCTACCCCCCTCTCTTTTGCGCTCTCTCTCCCTCTCTCTTTTGCGCTCTCTCCTCCATCTCTTTTGCGCTCTATCTCCCCCATCTCTTTTGTGCTCTCTCCCCCTCTCTCTCTCCCATCTTTTGTGCTCTCTCTCCCCCCTCTCTTTTGCGCTCTCTCTCCCCCTCTCTTTTGCGCTTTCTCTCTCTTTTGCGCTCTCTCCCCCCCCTCTTTTGCGCTTTTTCCCCCCTCTCTTTTGCGCTCTCCCCCCCCTCTCTCTTGCGCTCTCTCCCCCCTCTCTTTTGCGCTCTCTCTCCCCCCTCTCTTTTGCGCTCTCTACCCCCTCTTTTGCGCTCTCTCTCTCCCCCCTCTTTTGCACTCTCTTCCCCCTCTTTTGTACTCTTTCCCCCTCTTTTGTGCTCTCTCTCCCCCCTTCTCTTTTGCGCTCTCTCTCCCCCTCTCTTTTGCGCTCTCTCTCCCCCACCCCTCTCTCTCCCCCCCCGCTCTCCCCCACCCCTCTCTCTCCCCCCAATCTCTCTCTCCCCTCCTCTCTCTATCCTCTCTCTCTCTCCCCCTCTATTTCTTCTCCCCTCAGTCTCTATCTCTGTTCCCTCTATCGCGCGACCGCACCTGGCCCCGCCCCTTCACGCCGACAACGCCCACTTCATGGCAATTCACGCCCGGCCACACCCCCTTCACGCCGTCCACGCCCAGTCACGCCCACTTCTGCCGCAGAATCGGATCAGCTAGGGACTCAAAGGCCAGGTGTGTTTGTCCTCGTGCTGTCTCTACTGCGCATGACAGCTTTGGACAAACACACTTGGCCTTTTATATTATAGGATTAGAATTATCTATTATTAGGCTAGTGGCACCTGTCAAAAAAATAAAAATAAAGATTTAACCCCCCCAAAAGTATACTTACCTCTGCTGTTTTTTTTTCTTCAAAATTCCGTCACGGGATCACTACCTTATCACAATGCACCCAATAGTAGCATTGAACTAAACGTAGCACGCTCCTGTAAGGTGTAAGTCAGATTTTGAAATGTAAATTTACATTCCAGTGTAACAATAAAACGCTTGATTTTATTATTGTATTTTGTTAAAATAAATTATTTTCCTTTACTGCGTATTTAACTCCTCAACAGGGTTTAAAAAGCGTTTAAAGTTACACTTCAAAAAATCTGCCATTTTTCTCCTGATAAGGACATGGCCAATAATTGGAGGTATGTGTATCAAGGAGATACAAAGGTATGTGTTTCATGGAGATACAAAGTTGGATTTATGAAAATCACAGAATATCAAATGAATAAATTGAATTAAGATGTCTTGCAAAAGTTTTGCATTTAAGCCAAAACTTCAAGGGGCATATTTATCAAGCTCCGTACGGAGCTTGATGCCCTGTGTTAGCTCTGAGGCCGCGGATAGAAATTGCCAGAAAGCAATCCGATCGAATACGATTGGCCACAAATCTGCAGGGGGCGGCATTGCACCAGAGAGCGTATGCAGCTGGGCATATATGGAAGGTATTGAGTGAGTGTATGGCAACTTGGATTTATGTATGTATATATATATATATATATATATATATATATATATACCTCGTTTACAGCGCTTCATTTAAAAAGGTGCTAATAGGAAGCTGAACTTCAACCTCTTGGACACAACTACAAAAGAATTGTATCTATTCACTATCATATTGCTTTTCTTCCTAATCCTGAAGCTTTAACCACGTAAGGACCTTGGAATTTCAGAGAAAAAGTTACCCAACAGACAAGAGAATATTTAGCATTTTTTCTCTCACTCCATTTTAAACAGAAATAGAGCCTTTTTTATTTTATTTTTATTTACCTATCAAAACTATATATTTTTTATTTAGTACACAACTCAAGGTATTAATCTAGGTGAATCTTGGTATATTTGATGCCAGTGTTTCATCGTCAAATGCAATCATATTAAAAAAAAATGTTAACTTTTTCACAAACTTTCGCCTAGATTACGAGTTTTGTCAGTAAAAACTTGCGGAGCTAACGCTCCTTTTTTTCCCAGTGCTCCTTTAAGCCAACGCTGGTATTACGAGTTTTCTGAATGGCTGCGTTAGCCTCAGAAAAGTGAGCGTTGAGCCAAATTTAGCTCCACTTCTACCTGTAATACCAGCGTTGCTTACGGTAGCGGTAAGATGGAAAAACGTGCTCGTGCACGATTTCCCCATAGGATACAATGGGGCTGAGCTGGCTGAAAAAATACCTAACACCTGCAAAAAAGCAGCGTTCAGCTCCTAACGCAGCCCCATTGTTTCCTAAGGGGAAACACTTTCTAAGTCTACACCTAACACCCTAACATGAACCCCGAGTCCAAACACCCCTAATCTTATACTTATTAACCCCTAATCTGCCGCCCCCGCTATCGCTGACACCTACATTATATTATTAACCCCTAATCTGCCGCTCCGGACACCGCCGCCACCTACATTATC
Organism: Bombina bombina; assembly: GCF_027579735.1. Taxonomy (NCBI): domain Eukaryota; kingdom Metazoa; phylum Chordata; class Amphibia; order Anura; family Bombinatoridae; genus Bombina; species Bombina bombina. The sequence goes on along the minus strand of NC_069503.1, from coordinate 146,321,621 downwards.
CCTATGAACCCCTAATCTGCTGCCCCAACATCGCTGACACCTATATTATATTTATTAACCCCTAATCTTCCGCCCCCAACATCGCTGCCACCTACCTACACTTATTAACCCCTAATCTTCCGCTCCGGACACCGCCGCCATCTACATTATCCCTATGAACCCCTAATCTGCTGCCCCCAACATCGCCGACACCTATATTATATTTATTAACCCCTAATCTTCCGCCCCAAACGTCGCCGCCACCTACCTACACTTATTAACCCCTAATCTGCTGACCGGACATCGCCTCCACTATAATAAATGTATTAACCCCTAAACCACTGCACTCCCGCCTCGTAAACACTATAATAAATTTTATTAACCCCTAATCTGCCCACCCTAACATCTCCGCCACCTACCTACAATTTATAACCCCTAATCTGCCGCCCCCAACGTTGCTGCTACTATAATAAAGTTATTAACCCCTAAACCTAAGTCTAACCCTAACCCTAACACTGCCCTAACTTAAATATAATTTAAATAAATTTAAATACATTTACTATAATTAAATAAATTAATCCTATTTAAAACTAAATACTTACCTATAAAATAAACCATAAGATAGCTACAATATAACTAATAGTTACATTGTAGCTATTTTAGGATTTATATTTATTTTACAGGCAACTTTGTATTTATTTTAACTAGGTACAATAGCTATTAAATAGTTAATAACTATTTATTAGCTACCTAGTTAAAATAATTGCAAAATTACCTGTAAAATAAATCCTAACCTAAGTTACAAATACACCTAACACTACACTATCAATAAATTAATTAAATAAATTACCTACAATGATCTAAACTAAAATACAATTAAATAAATTAAACTATATTACAAAAAAACAAACACTAAATTACAAAAAAATTAAAAAAATACAAGAATTTTAATCTAATTACACCTACTCTAAGCCCCCTAATAAAATACCCTATGCTAAATTACAAAAGTAATCAGCTCTTTTACCAGCCCTTAAAAGGGCTTTTTGCGGGGCATTGCCCCAAAGTAATCAGCTCTTTTACCTGTAAAATAAAATACAAGACCCCCCCAACATTACAACCCACCACCCACACACCCCTACTCTAAAACCCACCTGACCCCCCTTAAAAAACCTAACACAACCCCATTGAAGATCACCCTACCTTGAGCCGTGTTCACCCAGCCGGGCACCAATGGGCCAGAAAAGGACATCTGGAGCGGCAGAAGTCTTCATCCGATCGGGGCAGAAGAGGTCCTCAATCCAGCAGAAGTCTTCATCCTAGCGGCATCTTCTATCTTCATCCATCCGGCACGGAGCGGGTCCATGTTCAAGACATCCGACGTGGAGCATCCTCTTCTTCCCGACGACTAACGATGAATGAAGGTTCCTTTAAATGACATCATCCAAGATGGCGTCCTTCGAATTCCGATTGGCTGATAGGATTCTATCAGCCAATCGGAATTAAGGTAGAAAAATCAGATTGGCTGATGTAATCAGCCAATCGGATTGAAGTTCAATCCGATTGGCTGATTGGATCAGCCAAAAGAATGCAAGGTCAATTCTACATCAGCCAATCAGATTTTTCCTACCTTAATTCCGATTGGCTGATAGAATCCTATCAGCCAATCGGAATTTGAGAGACGCCATCTTGGATGACATAATTTAAAGGAACCTTCATTCGTCGTTAGTCATCAGGAAGAAGAGGATGCTCCACGTCGGATGTCTGGAAGATGGACCCGCTCCACGCCGGATGGATGAAGATAGAAGATGCCGCTTGGATGAAGACTTCTGCTGGATGGAGGACCTCTTCTGCCCCGATCGGATGAAGACTTCTGCCGCTCCAGATGTAGTGATGTCGCAAACTGTTCGCTGGAGAACAATTCCCGGCGATCTTAGCTTGTTCGCGTTCGCCGCGATATTCGATCCGCCCCCTATTCATAACCATTAAGGAAACTTTGACCCTGTGTCTCACAGTCTGCAGACACATTTCAGCCAATCAGCAGCAGACATCCCTTCCCAGACCCTCCCAGCTACTGGGCAGCAGCCATTTTAGATTCATTACGATCCTGCATTCTTAGTGAGAGGAGGTTTAGTGCTGCTGCTGGTGATTTTATAGGGAAATAGATAGCTAGGCTAGTGTATTCAGTGTCCACTACAGTCCTGGAGGACTCATCTAATCTCTGCTGTAAGGACAGCACCCCAAAAAGCCCTTTTTAGGGCTAGAACTTCAGTCTTTTTTTTTTTTTTTTTTTATTTGCATTTGCCTGCCTGTCAGCCTGTGTGTGAGGCTCACAGCATATACTGTGATTAATTCTTCTGTGCCACCACTTATATCTGGTTAACATTAGTGTAAATTTAAAAAACAAAAACTTTTACATCATTTTGCTAGTGTAATCTAATTTCATTTTCCATCAGGCCTGTGTGTCAGGCCCACAGCATATACTGTGCCTAATTGCTCTGTTTTCCACCACTTATATCTGGTGTAACATTAGTGTAAATTTAAAAAAAAAAACTTTTACATCAGTCTGCAATTGTTATTTAATTTTAGTTGCCAGGCCAGCGTGCCACTAGTGCCAGCCTGTGTGTCAGGCTCCCAGCATATACTGTACCTACTTCCATCCTCAGTGCCACCACTCCTATCTGTTGTAACATTAGTGTATCTTTTTTTAAAAAAAAACTTTTACATCAGTCTTCTAGTGTTATTTAATTTTAGTTGCCAGGCCAGCCTGCCACTAGTGCCAGCCTGTGTGTCAGGCTCCCAGCATATACTGTGCCTATTTCCATCCTCAGTGCCACCACTCATATCTGGTGTAACATTAGTGTAACTTTTTAAAAAAAAAACTTTTACATCAGTCTGCTAGTGTTATTTAATTGCAGTTGCCTGCCAGCGTCTGTGCCAGGCCCACTTTCCAACTAGTGACACCAATCATATTTGTTATAACAGTAGTGTAAATATTTTAAATAAAAACTTTTTTGACTGTGAAACATCAGTCTGTTAGTGTAATCTAATTGAAGTTGCCTGCCTGCCAGCGTGTGTGCCAGGCCCACTTGCACGTTATTCCAAACAATTTAGGAATGTTAGGTGATTTATGCCTTTTATGGTTTAAAACCAGACTCATCAGGAAGAAGAGGATGCTCCACGTCGGATGTCTGGAAGATGGACCCGCTCCACGCCGGATGGATGAAGATAGAAGATGCCGCTTGGATGAAGACTTCTGCTGGATGGAGGACCTCTTCTGCCCCGATCGGATGAAGACTTCTGCTGCTCCAGATGTAGTGATGTCGCAAACTGTTCGCCGGAGAACAATTCCCGGCGATCTTAGCTTGTTCGCGTTCGCCGCGGCGGGTGAACATATGCGATGTTCGATCCGCCCCCTATTCATAATCATTGAGGAAACTTTGACCCTGTGTCTCACAGTCTGCAGACACATTTCAGCCAATCAGCAGCAGACATCCCTTCCCAGACCCTCCCAGCTACTGGGCAGCAGCCATTTTAGATTCATTACGATCCTGCATTCTTAGTGAGAGGAGGTTTAGTGCTGCTGCTGGTGATTTTATAGGGAAATAGATAGCTAGGCTAGTGTATTCAGTGTCCACTACAGTCCTGAAGGACTCATCTAATCTCTGCTGTAAGGACAGCACCCCAAAAAGCCCTTTTTAGGGCTAGAACTTCAGTCTTTTTTTTTTTTTAATTTTATTAGCATTTGCCTGCCTGTCAGCCTGTGTGTGAGGCTCACAGCATATACTGTGATTAATTCTTCTGTGCCACCACTTATATCTGGTTAACATTAGTGTAAATTTAAAAAACAAAAACTTTTACATCATTTTGCTAGTGTAATCTAATTTCATTTTCCATCAGGCCTGTGTGTCAGGCCCACAGCATATACTGTGCCTAATTGCTCTGTTTTCCACCACTTATATCTGGTGTAACATTAGTGTAAATTTTTAAAAAAAAAACTTTTACATCTGTCTGCTATTGTTATTTAATTTTAGTTGCCAGGCCAGCGTGCCACTAGTGCCAGCCTGTGTGTCAGGCTCCCAGCATATACTGTACCTACTTCCATCCTCAGTGCCACCACTCCTATCTGTTGTAACATTAGTGTATCTTTTTTTAAAAAAAAACTTTTACATCAGTCTTCTAGTGTTATTTAATTTTAGTTGCCAGGCCAGCCTGCCACTAGTACCAGCCTGTGTGTCAGGCTCCCAGCATATACTGTGCCTATTTCCATCCTCAGTGCCACCACTCATATCTGGAGTAACATTAGTGTAACTTTAAAAAAAAAAATATTTTACATCAGTCTGCTAGTGTTATTTAATTGCAGTTGCCTGCCTGCCTGCCAGCGTGTGTGCCAGGCCCACTTTCCAACTAGTGACATCAATCATATTTGTTATAACAGTAGTGTAAATATTTTAAATAAAAACTTTTTTGACTGTGAAACATCAGTCTGTTAGTGTAATCTAATTGAAGTTGCCTGTCTGCCAGCGTGTGTGCTAGGCCCACTTGCACGTTGTTCCAAACAATTTAGGAATGTTAGGTGATTTATGCCTTTTATGGTTTAAAACCAGACTCTGCATCAACTATGTAATTTTCCGTGGGAGTTTTGCCATGGATCCCCCTCCGGCATGCCACAGTCCAGGTGTTAGTCCCCTTGAAACAACTTTTCCATCACTATTGTGGCCAGAAAGAGTCCCTGTTGGTTTTAAAGTTCGCCTGCCTATTGAAGTCAATGACGTTTCGCCCATTTCGCCGGTTCGCGAACAGTCGCGGAAGTTCAAGTCCACCGTTCGCGAACCGAAATTTTTAGGTTCGCAACATCACTATCCAGATGTCCTCTTCTAGCCCATCGGTGCCTGGCTGGGTGAACACGGCTCAAGGTAGGGTGATCTTCAATGGGGTAGTATTAGGTTTTTTTTAAGGGGGAATTGGGTGGGATTTAGAGTAGGGTGTGTGGGTGGTGGGTTGTAATGATCGGGGGGGTCTTGTATTTTATTTTACAGGTAACAGAGCTGATTACTTTGGGGCAATGCCCCACAAAAAGCCCTTCTAAGGGCTGGTAAAAGAGCTGATTACTTTTGTAATTTAGTATAGGGTAGGTAATTTTATTATTTTGGGGGGCTTTTTATTTTATTAGGGGGCTTAGATTAGGTGTAATTAGATTAAAAGTCTTGTAATATTTTTTTATTTTTTGTAATTTAGTGTTTGTTTGTTTTTGTAATATAGTTTAGTTTATTTAATTGTATTTTAGTTTAGATCATTGTAGGTAATTTATATAATTAATGTATTGATAGTGTAGTGTTAGGTGTATTTGTAACTTAGGTTCGGATTTATTTTACAGGTAATTTTGTAATTATTTTAACTAGGTAGCTATTAAATTAACTATTTAATAGCTATTGTACCTAGTTAAAATAAATACAAAGTTGCCTGTAAAATAAATATAAATCCTAAAATAGCTACAATGTAACTATTAGTTATATTGTAGCTATCTTATGGTTTATTTTATAGGTAAGTACTTAGTTTTAAATAGGATTAATGTATTTAATTATAGTAAATGTATTTAGATTTATTTAAATTATATTTAAGTTAGGGGGGTGTTATGGTTAGACTTAGGTTTAGGGGATTATAACTTTGTTATAGTAGCGGCGACGTTGGGGGCGGCAGATTAAGGGTTAATAATTGTAGGTAGGTTGCGGCGACGTTGGGGGGGCAGATTTGGGGTTAATAAAAATTTATTATAGTGTTTGCGAGGCGGGATTGCGGCGGTTTAGGGGTTAATACATTTATTATAGTGGCGGCGATGTCCGGTCGGCAGATTAGGGGTTAATAAGTGTAGGTAGGTGGCGGCGACGTTGGGGGGGCCAGATTAGGGGTTAATAAATATAATATAGGTGTCAGCGATGTTAGGGACAGCAGATTAGGGGTTCATAGCTATAATGTAGGTGGCGGCGGTGTCCGGTCGGCAGATTAGGGGTTAAATAATTTTATTATAGGGTTTGCGATGTGGGGGGGGCCTCGGTTTAGGGGTTCATAGGTAGTTTATGTGTGTTAGTGTACTTTGTAGCACTGTAGTTAAGAGCTTTATGTTCCGGCGTTAGCCCATAAAACTCTTAACTACTGACTTTTTTATGCGGTAGGAGTCTTGGAGGTAGAGGCTGTACCGCTCACTTCTTCCAAGACTCGTAATACCGGCGTTAGGCAAATCCCATTAAAAAGATAGGATACGCAATTGACGTAAGAGGATTTGCAGTAGCCAAAAGTTGCGGAAGAAAAGTGAGCGGTACACCTGTACCTGCCATACTCGTAATACCAGCGGGCGTTAAAAAGCAGCCTTAGGACCTCTTAACGCTGCTTTTTAAGGCTAATGCAGAACTCGTAATCTAGACATTTGGGTTTTTCACCTGCACACCACACTTCTGAAATTCTAGGCAGTGACGAGGTTAATCAGGTAGCTTGTAAGGTAGCTGTAGTGTAGTGTCCCTACCTGATCCCTCCCAAACAGCTCTCTTCCAGTTTAGGGAAGGGCTAATGTTTCTAAAAATGTGAAATTTAAAACTAATTTTGATACATTCAATCGTTCGAATCAAATTTTGAATGTTTATATAAAATTCTAATATTCTATTTTCGAATTTTCATATTTGAATTTTTCAATAACATTTGAAAATATTCGTTAGAATAATAGAATGTTTAGCTATGTATTAATTCAATTTCGAAATGTAATATTCAAATTCAAAATAGTATTTCTTGTCTACAACTGTGTTTAATAAATGTAATATTCAAATGTGACATTCGAATTTGAATGTCACATTTGAATTTGATATAGTATTTCTAGTCTAATACTGTGTTTTATAAATGTAATATTCGAATTTGAATGTGACATTCAAATTCGAATGTGACATTTGAATTCGAAATAGTATTTCTAGTCTACAATTGTGTTTTATAAATGTAATATTCAAATGTGATATTCGAATATAACATTCGAATTCGAATGTGACATTCAAAAACTGTAAATAACATTCGATAATAGAATTTTTAAGAATATTCGTTCTTAACATTCTATTATGTAAATCGAATTTCTACAATAACATTCATTCTAAAATTCGAGTTTGAATATAAACACATTCGCCCATACCTACTTCCAGTGCAGTTTAGGAATTTTTTTCTATTTTTTTTTTTTTACTTTCTGTATTGTAGTGTAGTGTGAACCATCCTTAACCACCAACCTCCCTGATTCCCCCCCACAGCTTTCTAACCATTTCCATCTTACTTGGTGCTGCCATCTTAGGTGCTGGCAGAAGTATGCCAGTACCTAGTTTGTAGAGTTTTTTTTTTTTATTAATAGCTACTAATTTCTTATTTTTCTTTAGTGGTCCCCCCTCACCCTCCAACCCAACTGATTTTCACATAAAACCCCCCTCCCCCCTTCCTCACCACTTTTCCATAGTCCAGCGTCCCATCCTTCCCTCTTCCTTCAAATTGTTTTCTTTAGAACAGGGCCACCCACTCCCTACCCCCTTTCCCGCTGGGCTGCCCACCCGCCTGTAGCCTTCCCTCCCACACCTCCTGCTGGCACCAATTGAGATCATTATAGGCAGTGACATAGAGAGTGTCTCTCTGTAATGATCTAACAATCTACCTTCATAAGGTAACGGTAGCACAATCAATACTCCCTTACCATATGAAGGGAGATGCCTTCTGCCTCTGAGTGTGTTGTTAGCTGTGAGAGCTGACAACTGGGACTGCAGCATGAGGCAGAATGTAGGATGTAGCTACTATGTCAACAGGATACGCTAGGCAAAGTACCCTGTGACGTAGTAGCTACATCCTATTGGCTTAAGGGGTCAATCAAAGCTGTTTTCCGATTTAAACCCCTTACAATTGCATTTGTGATTCAAACAGAACACACAATTTAAAAAAAGTTTCCAATTGACTTCTATTATCAAAATTGTGTTGCTCTCATGGTATTCTTTGTTGAAGAGACACCTAAGTATGTGTCTGGAGAATTTCATGGCAGGAAATAGTGCTGCCATCTAGTGCTCTTGCAAATGGATAACATTATTGCAAAACTGCTGCCATACAGTGTTCTAGACTTGTGCACGCTCCTGAGTTTACATTCATGCTTTTCGACAAAATATACTAAGTGAACAAAGACATTTTCATAATAGAATTAAATTAGAAAGTTGTTTAAAATTGCATGCTCTATCTGAATTATAAAATAACATTTTTGAGTTTCATGTCTCTTTAACTTATATATATTTTTAAAGAGTACAAACACCTAGCTATACTTAGAAATAGACAAATATTTTTTTTTATTATATTTAAAGGGATTTGAAATTGAATTTCCTACAAAATATGTTTAAAGGGCCATAATACCCAAATGTTGAAACACTTGAAAGTGATGCAGCATAGCTGTAAAAAGCTGATTAGAAAATATCACCTGAACATCTCTATGTAAAAAAGAAAGATATTTTACCTCAAAAGTTCCTCAGTAGCCACATCCCATTGTAAAGGATTTCTAAGCAGCATTTTAGTGTGTTTGTCCTGGGACATCTGAAGGGACTAGCATCGTGCACTCTCATATTATTTCACCAATCAGGTAAAGGAAGCTTACTATGAAATCTCATGAGAGTCAAGTCAAATCTCATGAGATCACAGTAAGAGTTCATGACCTCAGCACTGCTGATGCTGATTGGCTGCTGTTCATTTCTTCATTTTATTTTTTATTTTTACCTGCAGCTGGGAGCAGCTGAGTATAACTTTTTACACAGAACTTACTCTGGTGAGCTGAGGAAATTGTGAGGTAAAATATCTTCCTTTTTTACATAGAGATGCTCAGGTGATATTTTCCTATCAGCTTTTTACAGTTAAACTGCATCAGTTTCAAGTGATTTAGCATATGAGTATTATGTCCCTTTAATTAGGGAAAGTAACATAGCATTGCTGTGTATATTTATTATTAGTTTTGTCTGCTTTTGCAGTAAGATACCTCTCAGTATTTTGCTTTTTCTGTTATTTCAAGACTGGAATTTCTCCATCAAACTTAAATGAGGATTAATGTTAACTGTTGGAGACAAAATTTCTCATGTGCTTGATGATCTTTTTATCACTGGGGCCTCAATGAGTAAGGTGAATTGTCACTGAGCCATTGGTTATGTTCTCATATTAAACTGGGAAAAAGGAATCACTTTTTGATGCAGCAAAAAGCCATAATGCAGTGTTGACCCATGCTTGACATTTTTGGCTATCTGGACAGTTTTGAAGACTTATGTTTCTGGGGGGGAAAAGAAATCAATTTCAGCTGGTTGGCATGAGATAGATCTTGTCTTGATGGGATTGTAAATCAAAATTTGTTAGAGCTTGAATGACCAAGATAAGTTGGCCATTATCAAGGTCCCTTGGGTTAACAACTTTTGTAAAACTAAAAGAAATAATAGATAGATAGATAGATAGATAGATAGGTAGATAGATGATAGATAGATACATGATAGATGATAGATAGATAAATGATAGATAGATAGATCAGTCTTGATTATGGATCATGGATAGTTTGAGGAAAATAAAAATTAAAGAGACTAGGCTTCCCCAGACATGACAAAATTGTATAATGATATATCAGTTATTCCTAAAATATTAATTTAGGTTATGGTGGAGATAAAAGTGTGAGATTTAAATTCATAGAAGAGCCACAAAATTATTGTATAGACCAGTGTTTCTCAACCTTGTTGTAGCAAGTTCCCCTGTAGGCATACACTTGTTTTCTATGTACTCCAACTGTAGCACACGTTATTGATATTTTACATGAGCAGAAATGAAAATCGTGTGTTACTTCATTTCACAAGCTTGTATCAGATATACTAATGAAGTATATATATATATATGATATTTATTTTCTGTTTTTTAGGAATGTAATATTTTACAATACTAAAACATAGATATATAGTCCATTGATATTAATACTTATATGCAATTAATGTGCTTCTTACATTATAAATACATATTCTGCTTGATGAGGAAAGTAATATTTATGGTACCGTCTTTAATAACCATTTCATACACAATTTATGTCTCATTTTACTGCATCACACTTCAGTACAATGCACTTCACCTATTTCACTGTGGCACATTTATTTACCACTTGTCTCTGTGATACTTGGTCACAGTAATACACTTTCTCTGTTCGTATCAGTTAAGCTCAACTCCAGTCCTCTTATGTCCCTAAGAAGCCAGAATCTAAAGTTTTAGCAATTTGAGATGACTGAGCAGTGGTCCCACGTAGGCAGGGAAAAACTCACCCTCTGCCCTGTTAGGAGAGCTCAAGGGTAGAAATGAGAAACACAGCTTTCGTTGATATATAGAGGCCTATTTATCATATGTCTGTTGGACCTGATCCGACAGTACGGATCAGGTCCGACAGACATCACTGAATGCCCATGCCAATGGGCCGCCAGCAGGGGGGTGTCAATCAACCCGATCGTACTCGATTGGGTTGAATTCCGGTGATTCCTGTCCGCCTGCCCAGAGCAGGTTGAAAGATTTCTTTAGACCGCTGTTCCATAACTTCTGTTTCTGGCGAGTCAGAGCTTGATAGATAGGCCCCATAATGTTTACAACAGCTGCTTCAGGTTAAAAAAATGAAGGCCAATCCCTGGAGTACCCCTTGACAATGCCCCAAGTACCCCCAGGGGCACACGTACCGCAGGTTGAGAAACTAGGGAATAGACAATTAGCACATCTAGGCAAGTATCCCTGCTTGCTTTTCCCCAGAAAAATTCTGTATACATTGTTACAGATGACCCAGAGTACTCTGGGTAAGATAAACAAATTAGATATACAATAGTGTATATTTTTTGCATCCAGTATTGTGTTTAACCACATAAATCCCTTTATAGGGAAGGTGCATCAAAAATAAAACCACTTCTGGGCAGTTGTTTCAGAAGAAGATAGGTTTGATTTGCTGCTAAGTGTTTTGTGAGTCCTGCTATTTTTGATTTAATGGCTTTATTTATTTTATAAAAACAAAGTCAAATACTAGTGATAAATCACTGACCTTATTGTAGGCCCAAACCATTAACTGAATTGTATCACAAATATGGTTTAGGGGAAATTTAAATGCCAGATATCTGTATGTTACTGACATAGGAGTCGATCACAGTATTGAAGACAATTTTATAAAATGATTTATCTTCAAAACTCTCCAGGAGATTTTCTGTAGAAATACTATACTTTAGATAAACGTTTGTAAATAATTGTGATCACCTCCATATTGTTTAATCTAAAGGTTTTACAAACTCACTGTGTTCCTGTACATTGCCCTTAAAATGTATTATTGACTCAGACAAAAAAAACTGTTAGAGGGAATGCAAACTGGAAAAAAAAAAAAGAGTTGTGTCATGCCAAGATTTCTACATGTGAGAAATTTGAGAAAGTATTTCTTCCCTGCTAAGGTCTTGAGTGCATTGAGGTAGTGAGACATATACTATGAAACAACTTACAAATGTCTGACATAGCCTCAGGAAATCCCCAAATGTCAGGATGTCAAGTGAGATCTAAGATTTTATAAAAACTCGGCAAATGGAAATGTATGAAGGGGCAAACAGGAACCATATGCCATTCATTTTTTGTTACTATGTTGCTATTTGTGTTTTTGGTAAGTTCCATGTAAGTATACATCAATATGCCGTGCAAAGGCTGCTTTTTACAAACAGTGCATTTTAATTTATTAACTCTGAATCAGTTTCAACATACAGTCATAACTATTGTTTTCATCCACATCTGGCAACACTATATCCCCACCACGGTATGTAATAGACCCCTAACCCTATCACAGTTTACAATATCTCACACAAATTTAAAAATAATTACCAAATCAAATTTCCAGACTTGGTCATTTATTTATTTTTTTATCTTTTTTTTTATGAGACAGTTTCACAAAATCTTGTTCAAGATGAGAGACAAATAAATATATTCTGTAGCAGTTTGTTATCTTTAAAATAATTATAATTGTATTGTTTTTTAATTATCTTTGATGTTTTTTTCCTCTATGAAATGTTCTGCCTAGTGAATACTTTTTGAAATGTTCTTATATTGTACTTGAAGGAATGTTTTAAAGGGTCAGTCTACTCCAGAATTTTTATTTTTTTAAAAGACAGATAATTCCTTTATTACCCATTCCCCAGTTTTGCATAAGTAACCTGGTTATATTAATATACTTTTTGCCTCTGTAATTACCTTGTATCTAAGCCACCGCAGACTGCCCCTTATTTCAGTTCTTTTGACAGACTTGCATTTTAGCCAATCAGTTCTGACTCTTAAATAGCTCAACAGGAATGAGTAAAATGTTATCTATATGGCACACATTAACTAGTGCTGTCTAACTGTGAAAAACTGTTAAAATGCACTGAGATAAGAGGAAGCCTTCAAAGGCTTAGAAATTAGCATATAAGCCTACCTAGGCTACCTCTGAGGGAGATGTTTTGTGATAGTAAATGTTGGTTTTATATCCTTGCTATTTTAGCAGTACAATTTTGTATTGTGTATTGGTTGCCTAAGATGCACTAAGAAATAAAATAAAAAACAGAGCTTGTAACTGTGACATTACTGATCCTAGCTAACTATAGGCCACATTACAAGCTGAATGCTACTGATTGTGCACGGCACATTACTTTGTGCCCTGCCTTGCACAATTAGTAGTCATTTGGTATTACAAGTTGTTACATTCTTTAAAGCAATTTTACACATGCACTAGTACAGTGGTAGTTGTATTGCCATTGTATTGTATTACAATTTATCAATTAAGTGTAGCATGGGGGCAAGTTACCTGAAATACAATACTTTCTTTTTTAATGTTTTTTTTTTTTAAAAAGCTAGGATAATTAAGTGCTATTAGGCTGAATTAATGTGTAATAAATGGGGAACAGAGGGTTAAAATGAAAAAAAAAAAGGTAGAGGTGAGCTAAGGAACAGGTATAAAAATAAGGTTTATGACAATGGGGGTGGGAAGGTAAAGGGCCAAGGGTTTGTGTGTTTGCTTGTTTATTAATCATATGTGGGTAAACCTATAAATATATATGTGTGTGTTCCTTAATCCTTTGGAGTAGATTTATTAAGCAGCGGATGCTGCTTTCCACGCACATCATGGACATGCCCATTGTGGACACACCCATCGAGCGGACATAATTCGCTACAGAGAATCATGTCCGCTCAACCTTTAATAAATCTACCCCTTTGGGGCCTATTTAACAAAGGTCTGTCGGACCTGATCCGACAGTGCAGAGAGCACAGACCTCAATGAATGCGGAGAGCAATACGCTCTCCGTATTCAGCATTGCACCAGCAGCTCTTGTGAGCTGCTAGTGCAACGCCGCCCCCTGCAGATTTGCAGCCAATCGACCGCCAGCAGGGGGTGTCAATCAACTCGATCGTACTGTATGTTCAGAGCAGGTTGAAAGATTTCAATCAGCCAATAGGAATTAGAGCTGCTAAAAACCTATTGGCTGTTCCAATCAGCCAATAGGATTGAGCTTTCATCCTATTGGCTGTTCCAATCAGCCAATAGGATTGTGCTCTCATTCTATTGGCTGATTTGAACAGGACTTCAACAACTGTAAGTGGATCGTCAGGGGTTACTGTTAGTTTTTTTTAAGGGTTCTTTAAGTGTGTTTTTTTTTAGATTAGGGTTTGGGCAATGAAAAAGAGCTAAATGCCCTTTTAAGGGCAATGCCCATACAAATGCCCTTTTCAGGGCAATGGATGACGTAGGTTATTTTAGATAGTTTTTTTTTATTTGGTGGGGTTGGTTGGGTGGTGGGTTTTACTGTTGGGGGGTGTTTTATTTAATTATTAGTTAGTTTAATTTTAGTTTAATAATTATAATAGTTTAATTTGACAGGTAAGTTTTAATTTAATTTAAGATAGGGAAATTGTAATTTTAATATAAATTAGGGGGTTGTTAGGTTTAGGGGTTAATAGTTTATTTTAGTATATTCCATTGTGGGGGGCTTTCGTTTAAGGGTTAATAGTTTATTAAATAAAAAAGAATTACACCTAATCTAACAGCCCTATCAAAATAAAAAAGCCCACCCAAAATAAAATAAAAAATCCCTAGCCTAGAATAAACTACCAATTGCCCTTAAAAGGGCCTTTTGTGGGCATTGCCCCAAAGATATCAGCTCTTTTACCTGTAAAAAAAAACACAAAGACCCCCCCACAGTAAAACCCACCACCCAACCAACCCCCTCAAATAAAAAACTATCTAAAATAACCTAAGCTAACCATTTCCCTGAGAAGAGCATTTGTATGGGCATTGCCCTTAAAAGGACATTTAGCTCTTTTACATTGCCCAAACCCTAATCTTTAAAAAAAACACCAAAAAAACCCTTAAAAAACCTAACACTAACCCCCGACGATCCACTTACAGTTGTTGATGTCCCGCTTGAAGGATCCATCAAGCCGGCAAAGTCCTCATCCATGCGGCAAGAAGTCTTCATCTTTATCCAGCCGGCACGGAGCGAGTCCATCCTGAAGACATCCGGCACGCAGCATCCTCTTCATACGGTCGCCGCCGTATACTGATTCTTCAATGCAAGTGACGCAATCCAAGATGTTGTCCCTTGCATTCTTATTGGTTGAAAGATTTCAATCAGCCAATAGGAATTAGAGCTGCTAAAAACCTTTTTTGCTGTTCCAATCAGCCAATAGGATTGAGCTTTCATCCTATTGGCTGTTCCAATCATCCAATAGGATTGAGCTCTCATTCTATTGGCTGATTTGAGCAGGACTTCAACAACTGTAAGGGGATTGTCTGGGGTTAGTGTTAGGTTTTTTTAAGGGTTCTTTGGGTGTGATTTTTGTTTAGATTAGGGTTTGGGTAATGTAAAAGAGCTAAATGGCTTTTTAAGGGCAATGCCCATACAAATGCCCTTTTCAGGGCAATGGTTGACGTAGGTTATTTTAGATATTTTTTTTATTTGGTGGGGTTGGTTGGGTGGTGGGTTTTACTGTTGGGGGGTGTTTGTATTTTTTTTTTAAGGGCCATTGGTAGTTTATTGTAGGCTAGGGTTTTTTATTTTGGGGGGGCTTTTTTATTTTGATAGGGCTATTAGATTAGGTGTAATTATTTATTATTTTTGATAATTTGTATGTAAATTAGTGGGGGTTTTTTGTAATTTAGTTATTTATTTTTGTTGTAATTAGATACTTTTTGTAATTTTTAGAGTAGTGTTAGGATTTTTTAATGTGTAGTTTAGTTTTATTTAATTGGTAGTTAGTTTAATTTTAGTTTAATAATTATAATAGTTTAATAGTTAGTTTAAAATTAATTTTTTAAATTTGACAGGTAAGTTTTAATTTAATTTAAAATAGGGAAATTGTAATTTTAATATAAAGTTAAGGGGTCGTTAGGTTTAGGGGTTAATAGTTTATTTTAGTATATTCCATTGTGGGGGGCTTTCGGTTTAGGGATTAATAGTTTATTTTGTTGTGGGGGCTTTCGGTTTAGGGGTTAATAGTTTATTTTAGTTTATTTTGTTGTGGGGGCTTGCGGTTTAGGGGTTAATAGTTTATTTTAGTTTATTCTGTTGTGGGGGCTTGCGGTTTATGGGTTAATAGGTTTATTGTAGCGACGGTGTGGGCGGACGGCAGATTAGGGGTTAATAATGTCTAAATAATGTTTGTGATTTGGGAGGGCGGAAGTTTAGGGCTTAATAGGTTTATTATATTGGCGACCATGTCGGGGAGCGGCGGAATAGGGGTTAATAAATTTTATTAGTGGCGGCGATGTCGGGAGCAGCAGATTAGGGGTTAATAAATGTATTATAGTGTTCGTGATGCGGAAGGACCTCGGTTTAGGGGTCAATAGGTAGTTTATGGTTGTTAGTTTACTTTTTAACACTTTAGCTATGAGTTTTATGCTACAGCTGCTGACTTTAGATGGCGTTACGGATCTTGTCGTTTTAGGCTGTAACGCTCGTTTTTTATCCAGAAAACAAAACTCGTAATACCAGCGCTATGGGAAACCCATGAAAAAATGTAATTTTTATGAGTGCGGTACTGACATTGCGTTACAGGCTAAAAGGTGTGCGGTACAGCAATACTGACAAGACTTGTAATGGCTGTGGTGCTGTTTTAATGCTGAAAATGCCATATTTTCAGCGTTACAAGCCGCAACACAAAACTCATAATCTAGGTGCTAGTGTTTATGTATATATAAATGTGTATACATAGAGAGAGAAAGAAAGAGAGAGAGAGAGATAGAGAGAGAAAGAGAGGGAAGGGAGGGAAAGAGAGAAAAAAATAGATAAATGAGAAAGAGAGAGAAAGAAAGAAAGAAAGAAAGAAAGAAAGAAAGAAAGAAAGAAAAAGCAAGAGAGAATGAGAGATAAAGACAGAGAGAGAGCAAAAGAGAGAAAGAAAGAAAGAAAGAATGACAGAGAGAGAGAGAGAGAGAGAGAGAGAGAGTGAGAGAGAGAGAGAGAGAGAGAGAGAGAGAGAGAGAGAGAGAGAGAGAGGAAAAAAAGAAAGAGAAAAAGAAAGAGAGAGGCAGAGAGAGAAAGAGAGAAAGGAAGAGAGAGAGAAAGTGAGAGAGAGAAAGATAGAAAAAGAGAGAGAAAGAGATGAGAGAGAGAAAGAAAGAAAGAAAGAAAGAATGAAAGAAAGAAAGAAAGAAAGAAAGAAAGAAAGAAAGAAAGAAAGAAAGAAAGAAAGAAAGAAAGAAAATCAAGAAAGAAAAAGAGAGAAAAAGAGGAAGGAGAGAGAAAGTGAGGAAGAGAAAGAGAGAGAGAAAAAGAAAAAAAAAGAGAGAGGAAGAGAGGGAGAGAAGGACATAAAGACACAGAGAGTATTACTTTATAAAAAGTAGGAAATAAAATATTAAAATTACAAAAATTAGTCAGATTATATCATATATATTATATATACTATATAGATGAAAGGTTGTTCTGGGTAAAATCAGATTGAAGTCAATTGTAGGGTCTGTGTTTTCATAGATTACTTCCCTAATCTAGTATTTATCAAGCATTTGTCTTTTGAAATAGGAAAAGCGTAATGCTAGAAAAAGCCACAAAGATGATTAATACCTAGCAAGCATTACAAAAAAAGTTATATTTAAGTTCTTGCAAATTCCATTGCAAATTATAGTGCCTGAGAAAATTGCTTTTACGTCTTTGTAAAAAGGTTTACAGGGAAATTACTAAGAAGGGAGTGTGCTCGTTTTATCCTGATGGGGCAAGAGACAGAGGAATGCCATTTATAAAAAAATAAATAAATGAGGAGCATGTGCAATGATTTTCTTAATGGCATTTTTTTGGTTTTATATACAAATCAGGCATTTTAATTTGCACGGTGTTCTTTATAACGAGCTGAATTACTCCACCAGGGAAAGCACTGCTCTGGGGCTTTACAGGGAAACGGAGAATGTGAAAAAATGTGATGACTTGTAACAAATATGGGCTGTAAGGTGTTTAAAGCATGAATTTCCTCTTAATAAAATCTCACAGAGGGAATATTGGATTTACCCTCAAGCTCTAGTGATGATATATAACAAATTTATAGTTGTCCCCAAAAGTTTCTCATAGCAAGAAATGAGATTAAAAATAGACACACAATGAAGTGATTATGTAATCTTATTCCATAACCCCTTAGCTGCCAGAACTGGCTCTTTGGCACCCATGGGGTTAAAGCTGTATTTTCTTGGATTGCTGCCAAACCCATCTATACATTGCAGACTTTTGGGAGCTGCCTTTTATGTGTGAATTCTTAATGAAAGTGACATATTTAGAAACTTCCAAATGAATGGAATATTTGAATCATCGGAATGTTATAAAATTATTTGTGTTGTATCGTAATCACTTATATTATTGTTTATATGGTTTAATATGAAGCTTTAAGTAATACGAGAGATAAAATCTACTCATATAACACATTTGGCATCTATATTGCACTTATTATTATTTATTTGTGCTGCAACATTAGTTAGCGCTGGGTACCAAAGTAAGGGTATAATATGACAAACATTTGTAGTAAGATACAAATACATAACAGCCTAAACAAAAAAAATTAGTAATATTTCCGCACTCCAGTTCCTTTACATTTGATGGTGACCATTTGTGGACAGCAGTTTTCAAGTCATGCCGCAGATACTCAATGAGGTTTAAGTCTGGGCTCTGACTAGGCCATGCAAGTACATTCACCTTTTTCTCCTTCAACCACTGTGTGGTCATTTTTGCTGTGTGCTTTGGGTCATTATAATATTGGAAGGTAAGCCTTCCCATTGACAACTTCCTGGCAGAGGGCAGCAAATTTTCCTCAAGAATTTTACAGTATTGCCCCATCCATTATTCTTTCTATCCTGACAAGTGCTCTAGTGCCTGCTACAGAGAAACACCCCCATAACAGGATATGACCGCCTCCATGCTTCACTGTAGGTATGGTGTTACTTGGATGGTGAGCTGTATTGGATTTCCTCCAGACATATTGTTGTGTTGAGGCCAAATAATAACATTTTAGTCTCATCTGACCATAACACCTTTTTCCATGTGGCCTCAGTATCTCCTAGGTGTGTTATGGCAAACCTCACTCGTGACTGTTTGTGGCCTGTCTTGAGGAGTTGCTTTTTTCTTGCAACCCAGCCACACTGGTGGATAATTTGCGATATTGTTGTTACATGCACACAATGACCAAGGGGTTTTGTTAGTAGTCACTTTGGACCCTAATAACCCCTTAGTGACCAGACCATTTTTCAATTTTCTTACCCTTAAGAACCAGGGCTTTTTTTTACATTTCTGCAGTGTTTGTGTTTAGCTGTAATTTTCCACTTACACATTTACTGTACCCACACATATTATATACCCTTTTTCTCACAATTAAATGGACTTTCTAAAGATACCATTATTTTCATCATATCTTATAATTTACTATAAAAAAATATAAAATATCATGAAAAAATGGAAAAAACACACTTTTTCTAACTTTGACCCCCAAAATCTGTTACACATCTACAACCACCAAAAAACACCCATGCTAAATAGCCTCTAAACTTTGTCCTGAGTTTAGAAATACCCAATGTTTACATGTTCTATGTATTTTTTTTACAAGTTATAGGGCAATAAGCACAAGTAGCCCTTTCTCTATTTCCAAACTTTTTTTTTTTTTTTTTCAAAATTAGCAATAGTTGCATTGTAACACTGATATCTGTCAGGAATCCCTGAATAACCCTTTACATGTATATATATATATTTTTAGTAGACAATCCAAAGTATTGATCTAGGCCCATTTTGGTATATTTCATGACACCATGTCACCGCCAAATGCGATCTGATAAAAAAATTGTTAGCTTTTTTTTTCCAGTTTGCTAATTTTATTTATTCATTTTTTTCAAACCCAATTTTCTGTAGTGTAGCTGCCCCCCCTCAATACCATACCCCCCTTCCAGATCCCTTTTCCAACATTTATTCCCCCTCTTCCTCCTTCTCCCTCTCCCTCCTTCCCATACATGAATGAGTCTCACGCACGTGCACACACTTCCACACCCTGCCCCCCCCCCGAACTATCCGGCTCACTCATGTGCACTACAGGGACAGGATTTGGAAGTTCCTCCAATGATGGGCCACCCACCCGCCCCCCTGCTATAGCTCCCACTCACTCACTGGCTTTCTCTGCATTGGATGCTTAAAAAAGGTTATTGCAGGATGCATCAATATCGAGGCATCACTGCAATAACATGAAAGCGGTTGAGTGCTTCAAAACCCTGAGGACGTGCCAGGCATGTCCTTGGTAATTAACTGACATTCTTTGTAGGATGTGCCTGACACGTCCTCGGTCACCAAGGGGTTAAATTGTAACCTTGTTTTTCAAGATGTTCATCAATAATCTATTTTAGATGGGTGTAGGCAGGTTGTGGCTTCAGGGCTACTTTCCACTACATTTCAGGGTGGTGGTTTTAAGGGTATATAATAGCTATCAGAACTGGACTGGGAGATCAGACCAGCCCTGGAAATTTTGGAAAAACCGACCCCTTCACACACACACCCAGCCCACCCAAGCTACCTCTCACCCCTGGCCCAGCCAATAACGCAGGCTGCAGCCAATTCCTTCCCCCACCTTCAGCACTAATAACAATACGGTCACGGCTCCTACTTTGTGTGTGCAGTGTGGCCAGCCTCCAGGAAACTTGGCTCCCACCTCCTTCTCTGCTCACAGAGTACACGCATCACTCCCCTTTCCCTGTGATGCTCTGATAATTTTTAGTGGACGACCCACTTTCTTTGTAACATGTGAGCACTGTGCGCTCAAAGAATCCTCTCTCACAGTGTTGTCCCCAGCATTACAGTGTTGTCCCCTGACCCCAGCTGGGTGGCCCATTGGGAAATATCACAGTATCCTGGCAGGCCAATTCGGCAGTGATAGCTAGTGATCCTTTGTTTGTTAGGAATGCAAATACAAATGAACAACCAACATTTCCTTCTGCTTATGTTACCTGCTTGCTTCTTAATTTGCTTACTATTGTGGTAATACAAAAAAAGAAGCATTTGGCAGAATATACAGATTCCAGTGTCTTCCTGAGTCTATAAAAAGTTTTGTAACATAGTAGAGGAGAATGCGGCCTGAGAGGGGTTAGTGTGTCAGTCTTTCTCAAGCCTGCCTAAAGCAGGTAGAATAGTCTGTTCTAAGCCACTTAAGGATCTGGCTACAGACCAGGTGACATTTATGTATACTAAAGAATTGAGGATGAAGGAGAGAGAGGCCACGACCTGTCCAATCATGTATGTTGGGACAAGAGCATGAGTGTTTTCCCTGGTAGGCAAGCACTATCAAGAAGTGTTGCCCAGGAGGTTGCCAAAAGCTGTGAATGTTTTCCTGGTAGGCAAGCGCTGTCAAGTAGCGTTGCCCAGTAAGTTGTGTTTCCTTGGTAGGCAAGCACTGTTAATAAAAAGTTGACCAGGATATTACCAAAAGCTGGAACTGCAGTAATCCCTATTTTGGGTTCCTCTCCAAGCAACACCATCCAGTAAGAGGGGTGAGTGCATGCATTTACTCTAAAATAATATCCTGACTGGGATTGAAGGTGCCAGGAGGTGGCAAGATATTAAAAAGGGATTCATCTTGATGTCAAGAAAGCTGGAGAAATATTCAAATGTGCTGACAGTACTGTTTAAAGGAAGTATCTTCTAAAGGAAATTTACCATACACTTCTCTAATGCTGGCGATATATTCAAAGCAGCATCGCCATCTATACTGAAGGTGTATTGTAAATGATCCCTTTACACAGTATATATATATATATATATATATATATATATATATATATATATATATATATATATATATATATATATATTAAAATAGCTGACAACACGTAGAAGCATAATTAAGTAATATTCCTTTTTAATAAACTGTTTAAGTATGTATTTCCTGTAAATATTTCACATTCCAATATTCTTAAAATAAGGGAATATGTTCTAAGTATTTATAAAGAGATATCCCTATATACTGTATATATATATATATAATAATAGGAAGAGAATCCCCTCAAATAGGGTACCTAATAAACAAATGAGCCATATTAAATATGGGGGCACTGATTTAAGAATACAGGGCCATATCAATACACAAAAATTAAAAAGACAACAAAATTTTGAACAGAATAGGAACAATAAATCAAATAAGCAGACTTTTTTGGAGCAACGCTTCATTGACCAACATTTGAGTCCACAGCAACAACCTCGGAACAGACCACCTACTCCGCAATGGAGAAGGCAAAGCCAAAAAAGGGGTCTAGAAAGAAATTTAGAGGATGTAGAGCAGGGAAACTGGTACGAGGCCGGAAATCCAAAAAGGAACAGAACAAACATAGAATGGGATTATTAAAAAGTGTAAAGATATTTAATCTGACTGACAAAACCTTTCCTGAGAATACTTTAAATTTATTTAGGAAGGGTTTATCTTTTGCCCCCACTAGAGGGCCTAATCCATTCTCTTTATACATTGATCTACAGAAATTTGTGAGGAAACTCACATTGGACAGGCATTTTGCCAAAAATCAGAAAGATCAATCCAATAAAGCAGAAAACAATCTGAATACTATTCTTGAAAAGGAGGATTTAGATACTGTGTGCATCTTGGAAGAATTAGAGGCCAGTGGGGGTCAGAATGTGGGGGAATTTGAATTGGAGGAAAATAATAAAATAATCTACAAACAATTTTCGACATTAAAATTACCCTCCAACTTTTATCCATTAAATTCCAAGGGTCATTACATCTCGGTCTTCGAAACTCTTGTTGGTCAGGAGTTCGATGAATACTGCAAGAACTATAGAATTAGACATGACAACCTCAATAAAAAGGAGAAGGAGGAAATTAAAATTCTTTCTGATAATGCTGGGATTGTGATAAGAGAAGCCGATAAGGGCGGTGGAGTGGTGATTCAAAATAGGGAGATATATGTAAGAGAAGCTAAAAGACTTCTGGATGATCATACTACCTACAGGAAACTCCAAAAAAATCCCACTAGTATCTTTGTACAACAATACTCTCATTTACTTGATAATGCCAAACATGAGGGGATCTTAAACAACGATGAATTTATGTTTTTGGATAGAAGGGAGCCTAAAACGGCAATCTTCTATCATTTACCTAAGGTTCATAAAGACATACAGAACCCTCCGGGTCGACCTATTATCGCTGGAATTGACTCTTTAACTTCCCCATTATCTGAATATGTGGATCATTATTTGCAACCCATAGTATCAAAAGTTAAATCTTATATTAAAGATACCCCTGATACTATATCCAAGATAACCAAGATCAAATGGGAAGCAGACTATATTTGGGCTACAATTGATGTAACAGCCCTGTACACAAATATCCCACATAAGTTGGGGATTGAAGCAGTAGGATACTGGCTAGATACTTCCACTAATTTGGCATTAAATAAACAGATATTTTTGAAAGAAGCAATCGAATTTATTTTGGAAAAAAATTATTTCCTATTTGAAAATGACTACTATGTACAGGTTGGCGGAACAGCTATGGGCACTAAATTTGCCCCTAGCTACGCCAACCTGTACATGGGATTTTGGGAGGAAAAATATGTATGGCACAATAACCCATTCTATGATAATGTTGTAATCTGGCTAAGATTCATTGATGATATAGTTTTGATATGGAAGGGAGGGGAAGATTCCCTGACCCAATTCTTTAACCCCTTAATGACACATGTCGTACAGGGTACGTCGCACACAACCTGGTCTTTAAAGACCAGCGACGTACCCTGTACGACATCAGGGTTTAAAGCGGCTGGAAGCGATCCTGATCGCTTCCAGCCGCTTTCAAGGTATTGCTGTGATGCCTCAACATTGAGGCATCACTGCAATACCTTTTTTCCAAAACCGATGCAGAGAGAGCCACTCTGTGGCCCTCTCTGCACCGGTAGCGATGGGCCCGATCGTTGGTGGGTGGGAGCAGCTTCAGGGAGGCGGGTGGGAGGCCCATCGCTACCCGGCATCCGGTTCCTGAATGTGCAATGTGCACGCCGGGTGCCGGGAGCGTGCGGGGGCCTGCAGGGAGCGCGTGTGCGCGCGCATATGTGCGCGCAATCGCGTAACAGCCACTGTTAGAGGGAGGGGGGGGAAATAATTTTCAAAAGGATCTGGGAGGGGGAGAGGGAGGAGGGTATTAGGGGGGGCAGCTACACTACAGAAAACATTTAATAACATGCAATAAAATAAAAATAAACATTTTTTGGAGGCAAATTGGGTACTGGCAGACAGCTGCCAGTACCCAAGATGGCAGCAAATAGGATGTGGGCAAGTGTTATAGAGCTGTTTGGGGGGGATCAGAGAGGTTAGGGGCTAAGGGGGGGTCCATCACAGCTAAACAGATATTTTTTAAAAAAAAAAAATCATAAAAAAAAAAAAAGCCTTTTATTTTAGTACTGGCAGAGTTTCTGCCAGTACTTAAGATGGCGGGGACAATTGTGGGGTGGGGGAGGGAAGAGAGATGTTTGGGAGGGATCAGGGGGTGGGATCTCTCAGGTGGGAGGCTGTTCTCTACACTAAAGCTAAAATTAACCCTGCAAGCTCCCTACAAGCTATCTAATTAACCCCTGAACTGCTGGGCATAATACACGTGTGATGCGCAGCAGCATTTAGCAGCCTTCTAATTACCAAAAAGCAACACAAAAGCCATATATGTCTACTATTTCTGAACAAAGGGGATCCCAGAGAAGCATTTACAACCATTTATGCCATAATTGCACAAGTTGTTTGTAAATAATTTCAGTGAGAAACCTAAAATTTAAAAAAATTTAACATTTTTTTTTATTTGATCGCATTTGGCGGTGACATGGTGGCATGAAATATACCAAGATGGGCCTAGATCAATACTTGGGGTTGTCTACTACACTACACTAAAGCTAAAATTAACCCTAGAAGCTCCCTACATGCTCCCTAATTAACCCCTTCACTGCTGGGCATAATACATGTGTGGTGCGCAGAGGCATTTAGCGGCCTTCTAATTACCAAAAAGCAATGTCAAAGCCATATATGTCTGCTATTTATGAACAAAGGGGATCCCAGAGAAGCATTTACAACCATTTATGCCATAATTGCACAAGTTGTTTGCAAATAATTTCAGTGAGAAACCTAAAGTTTGTGAAAAAAATTATGAAAAAGTGAATTTTTTCTTTATTTGATCTCATTTGGCGGTGAAATGGTGGCATGAAATATACCAAAATGGGCCTAGATCATTACTTTGGGATGTCTTCTAAAAAAATATATATACATGTCAAGGGATATTCAGGGATTCCTGAAAAATATCAGTGTCCCAATGTAACTAGCGCTAATTTTGAAAAAAAGTGGTTTGGAAATAGCAAAGTGCTACTTGTATTTATGGCCCTATAGTTTACAAAAAAAGCAAAGAACATGTAAACATTGGGTATTTCTAAACTCAGGACAAAATTTAGAAACTATTTAGCATGGGTGTTTTTTGGTGGTTGTAGATGTGTAACAGATTTTGGGGGTCAAAGTTAGAAAAAGTGTGTTTTTTTCCATTTTTTCCTCATATTTTATAATTTTTTTTATAGTAAATTATAAGATATGATGAAAATAATGGTATCTTTAGAAAGTCCATTTAATGGCGAGAAAAACGGTATATAATATGTGTGGGTACAGTAAATGAGTAAGAGGAAAATTACAGCTAAACACAAACACCGCAGAAATGTAAAAATAGCCCTGGTCCTTAAGGGAAAGAAATTGAAAAATGGCCGTGTCCTTAAGGGGTTAAATATCTCAATGTTAATGACATGAATCTTAAGTTCACTGAAAAACATAGCAAGGAGGAAATAGAATTTTTGGACCTTACCTTATTTCATCAAGATAGTACCATAAAAACTAGACTATTTACAAAAGAAACAGATAGTAATGGGTACATTCATGCTTCCAGTGGCCACCATATGTCCTGGATAAAGAATATCCCGGTGGGACAAATGGAAAGAATAAGAAGAAACTGTACCGGCTATGATGATTACACAATAGAAGCAGATAAATTGACTAAAAAATTCCTGGAAAAAGGATATAAAAAGAAATGGATTGAAAAGGCGTATAATAAGGTAGAAGAGAAATTCAGTCCTAAAGACACATCTGGTCCTTCAATACCAGATAAAGAGAAAGAATCTGGTGAAAACAAAACTTGTTTTATATCTACCTACAATGAAGGATCAGAAGGTATTAAACAGATCCTAAAAAAGCATTGGTACATCCTTCAGAAGGATGATCTATTGAGGGACAAAATAGGGATTAGACCGACCTGTATCTTTAGAAGGAATAGAAACCTAAAAACCATTATAGCCCCAAGTCTATTGAAAGATACAAAAAGAAAGGAGAATTGGCTAAATAAGGAATCTATAGGATTCTATAGTTGCAATAGATTGAATTGTGTATCATGTGAGAGGATGTATCATGGAAAAAAACCTACGAAGAGTATTAACTCCACTTCAAATGGCAAAGAATGCAGGATTAAAAGCCTTGTCAACTGTAAAACTACATATGTAGTATATTTATTACAATGTAGTTGTAATCTCCAGTACATAGGGGGAACTACCAGATCATACAAAAAACGGCTCTATGAGCATGTGACCAATATTAAAGAAGGTCTAAAATCCCATAATCTGTCTGAACATTATAGACAGATACACCATGAAAATCCTGAGTGCCTAAGAGGTACGATCTTAGAACATGTCAATACTGGAATTAGGGGTGGTAATAGGGAAACTCTCCTTAGACAGAGAGAGACGTATTGGATCCATGCATTCAATACCAGGGTCCCAGCTGGACTAAATGTGGATATAGATATTGCCGCTTTTCTATAGATCCACTTTAACTTCTTCCTAACTGTTGATATTGATATTTTTATTGTATTTAATTTCATACTTTGACCCCACTTTGAACATTTCAGGTTCATTCAATGTTTATCTATATTTTATAGTATCTTTTTAGAAATATTAAGTATTACCTTTTTGCCTCCTCTCTATCTTCTTATCTATTTATTGATCTCTAGTTCTTCCTTATCTCTGTATGTGATAATAATATTTATATGCCCTATAATAGTGGGTGTATACTAGGCTGTCATATGATATGTTGATATATATCTATTAATAGACATCTACTTTTTATTTATTTATAATTTTTATCTTATAGTTTTAAACAGAGATTTCTGCTTTTCCTATATGATGTTTTTAATTGATATATATCCTTTTTAAATATAAGCTGTTTTATGAAGTTTCTTCCCCCTTTTTAAATGAAACATTTTATGGAGTCTTTTATGTATTTCATGTGATTTTATTTCGATGAAAAGTTTTTAGGTGTAAAATAATCTTTGTATGATATATTTATTAATTTATCATATTTATGTTGCTATGTACTAGAATTATGTATTGTGATTTGGTGACTATAGCATGTGTATATATTATATAGTTTAAATATGCCACTGTTTCCATTTAGACCTTAGTTCAGTCATATTATAATTTGCCCTGTTTGGTATTGACTCGCATAGCAGGCATAACCGCTGTCTCGATTCTTATGGGATTTATGTTGTCTGTATCTATGACAACAGTCTACCCTGAGCCAGAGGTCCTGGTATATGCGCATGTCCGGAAGTACGCCTTGCGTGTCACGGACCCAGGAAATGCCGGCGTGCGTGTCAAACCTCCCGCGGTGGATTTCAAAAAGAATGTAGCTACTTTTGGGGTACTATTTATAGGTGAGTCTTGTAATAGTCGGTATCTCTGATGAAGAAGGGAATCTAATTTATTCGACCCTTCGAAACGCGTAAGACATTTAAGGAAGGTACATGACCTGTTATATGAACTGTTTGATACTTCTGTGACTGTGGAGCCTGCATTTGCTTTTGAACTAATATTCTCACTGCGGATGCTCATTGGATTCTTGGGCTACAGTTCTATCACGTCTATGTGCTCTCTACATACCTCATTAGTTGAGGTTTTTTATGTGAGTGTAACCTATTGTGTGTCATTTATGTTCTATTAAAGCAGTTTTACACTATGTTTGCTTTTCTGGTTCTCTTTATATGACACCTACACTGGAATTGGAAGTTACTACTTACTAAAGAGAGCACGAGGACATTTGGAGGATTTTTACTATCCATATTCCAAGATACAGAGACCCAGTTGATCGTTCTATCTTTTCTACAGGAAGTGCCTTACTCTATTATGAAAGTGCTACATTCTTACCTCATGTGATTGAGGTTTATTCAAGTAAGTGTACATCTAATAGGGGACTAACGCCTGAAGACTGTGCTCTCCATATTTGATGTGCTCCTGATTACCTCTGATCGTTTGGGCTTTTTACAGCTGACTGACATTTGTATTATTTTATTATTATTATTTTTATCATATTATTCTATTTTACTATATATTGCTATAATATTTTATTGTAAATTGTATTGTATTTTATTTACTGTGTTTTCTAGCTTGAGTTTTCTGCGCCACCCTGCCTCTTTCTACGTTTATTCCTTTTTGAGGAGTGATAGGTCTCCTCTGCCATTTGGGGTTTGGCAGCTGGATACATCTTGCTGGAACTTTTTATGAGGTGCTGGGTATAGAGTATATACTTTGTGGCATAGCTTTTATTTGACAGTGAGCGCCTAGGAGTGATCCAGTGGATTCTTTCTACTGGTTCATTTATCTTCTGTCCTTATATATATATATATATATATATATATATATATATATATATATATATATATATATATCTGTATATCTGTATATATCTATACCTATATATTATCAAATGAATATAAATATTTTTTAAACAAAATACCAACAGATATTTTTAGAAATATTTAATTATTTCTGAATAAATAGAACATATTATTCTATGTGAAGAACATTGAGATGTAAAGTATTCATATTTCATGTCAGGTTTAGTGCTCTCGAAAATACGTAGTGAGGTTAGAGGGCAGTATGGGTTTAAGGTTTTATTTGCAGTTTTCGAGCTCCATTGAAGACTATGGGGGAATACGTTAAGATATTTGCAATATTCCAAGTTCCACTTTTTGTACATGTCGGGTTAGCGCTTGTGTTCAAACTTTTTTTTCCCAGAGTCAATTGTAACACCAAGACTACGGGCTTGGGATGAGGTGATGAGAATAGATTCCCCTACAGTAAGAGAAAAGCCAGGTGTGAGATACCTCTTGGAGAGTCCAAATTAAACTTTCATGATTCAGATAGGGCATGTAATTTTAAACAACTTTCTAATTTGCTTTTATCTTCAAATTTGCATTGTTTTCTTGGTATTCTTAGTTGAAAGCTAAACCTAGGTAGGCTCATATGCTAATTTCTAAGCCCTTGAAAGCCACCTCTTATCTGAATGCATTTGACAGTTTTTCACAGCTAGAGGGCATTAGTTCACGTGTTTCATATAAATATCATTGTGCTCACGCACGTAGAGTTATTTAAGAGTCAGTACATATTTCCTAATATGCAAGTCTGTCAAAAGAGCTGAGATAAGGAGGCAGTCAGCAGAAGCTTTGATACAAGGTAATTACAGAGGTAAAAAGTATATTTCTATAACAATGGTTGGTTATGAAAAACTGGGGAATGGTAAATAAAGGGATTATCTATCTTTTTAAACAATGACAAATAAGTCAACTTAGATAGTAAAGGCTTTTTTATTATACAAATAAAGTTAAAGAGTATTGATAAATAATTGATCTTAGTGTGGGACAAAACTATTAACTGAATTTTATCTCAAATATGGTTTAGATGATTGATTATTGAGAATGTTTGCACAGTACATAATATTTTATGATACAAAATATGTAACAATGTTTTATTGATCTTGACATTTTATCTGTTAAACAAATGTTCTCGGTTTTTACAGTTTCGTAATAAACTTTAACATTTAAACAAAGTATTTGATGTGTCTCATTTATCTGGTAGAAGCATATATTTAAGTAGGTGTTTTGCCTGTTGATTATTTGGTTTCATTATTAACCCCTTAATGACCACAGCACTTTTCCATTTTCTGTCCGTTTGGGACCAAGGCTAGTTTTACATTTCTGCGGTGTTTGTGTTTAGCTGTAATTTTCCTCTTACTCATTTACTGTACCCACACATATTATATACCGTTTTTCTCGCCATTAAATGGACTTTCTAAAGATACCATTATTTTCATCATATCTTATAATGTACTATAAAAAAATATAAAATATGAGGAAAAAATGGAAAAAAACACACTTTTTCTAACTATGACCCCCAAAATCTGTTACACATCTACAACCACCAAAAAACACCCGTGCTAAATAGTTTCTAAATTTTGTCCTGAGTTTAGAAATACCCAATGTTTACATGTTCTTTGCTTTTTTTGTAAGTTATAGGGCCATAAATACAAGTAGCACTTTGTTATTTCCAAACCATTATTTTTCAAAATTAGCGCTAGTTACATTAGAACACTAATATCTTTCAGGAATCTCTGAATATCCATTGACATGTATATATTTTTTTTTAGTAGACATCCCAAAGTATTCATCTAGGCCCATTTTGGTATATTTCATGCCATCATTTCACCTCCAAATGCGATTAAATACAAAAAATCGTTCACTTTTTTACTAATTTTTTCACAAACTTTTGGTTTCTCACTGAAATTATTTACAAACAGCTTGTGCAATTATGGCTTAAATGGTTGTAAATTCTTCTCTTGGATCCCCTTTGTTCAGAAATAGCAGACATATATGGCTTTGGCGTTGCTTTTTAGTAATTAGAAGGCTGCTAAATGCCACTGCGCACTACACGTGTATTATGCCCAGCAGTGAAGGGGTTAATTATGGAGCATGTAGGGAGCTTTTAGGGATAATTTTAGCTTTAGTGTAGTGTAGTAGACAACCCCAAGTATTGATCTAGGCCAATTTTGGTATATTTCATGCCACCATTTCACCGCCAAATGCGTTTAAATTAAAAAAAACGTAAAATTTTTCACAATTTTAGGTTTCTCACTGAAATCATTTACAAACAGCTTGTGCAATTATGGCACAAATGGTTGTAAATGCTTCTCTGTGATCCCCTTTGTTCAGAAATAGCAGACATATATGGCTTTGGCGTTGCTTTTTGGTAATTAGAAGGCCGCCAAATGCCGCTGCATTTCACACGTGTATTATGGCTAGCAGTGAAGGGGTTAATTATGTAGCTTGTAGGGAGCTTGCAGGGTTAATTTTAGCTTTAGTGTAGAGCTCAGCCTCCCACCTGAAACATGAGACCCCCTGATCCCTCCCAAACAGCTCTCTTCCCTCCCCCACCCCACAATTGTCCCCGCCATCTTAAGTACTGGCAGAAACTCTGCCAGTACTAAAATAAAAGTTATATTTGGGCTTTTTTTGTGTGTTTTTTTAGCATATTTACATATGCTGCTGTGTACAGAGTGGCTCTCTCTGCATCGGATGGCCAAGGGGGGTTATTGCAGGATGCCTCCATATCGAGGCATCACTGCAATAACCGGAAAGCAGCTGGAAGCGAGCAGGATCGCTTCCAGCTGCTTTCCAGACCAAGGACGTATGCCACACGTCCTCTGTCATTAACTGTATTTTTTTTGAGGACGTGTGGCATACGTCCTTGGTCATTAAGGGGTTAATTATGTATGTTATCTTGTATAATGTTTCCATTGTAGTCCAGTGTATTTTGAGTGTTTATATCTTGCTAATGTCTATTTGAGTTAGCATATTTGCCTTGAGTGGTAAGGACGTTAGGTATGGATGAGTCTAGTTGTAGAACGGTGTTTTAGGTATTATTCCCAAATAATTTGTGATTCAATAAAATTATCCCTTGTATCAAATATATAGGATCTATATTCTTCCAATTCTATAAAGTCTGTGACCTTGTGTCTCCACATAGTCAGGTTAGGGTCTTCATCTAATTTCCAGTTCTTTGCAATGAGAACCTTTGCGCTTTTTATTATTATCCTGAATAAGGATTTGTAACTTTTTGAGGGGAGTTTAGTGTGCTTATTAAGTAGCCAGATTAGGGGGTATAGGGGGGAAAGTAATCTGGAATATTTCTTCAATCTCTTTAACTATATCTCTCCAATATAAATTAATTTGAGAACACCACCACATGTCCGCATCTCCAGCATCGATTACTAGATGAAGGGTATAGTTTGTGAAGTCTATATACTATGCTATTAGCTATGTATAATGTCGAAGAAATGTCAATGTGTATCCCTATATTATTTAGGGAACATTTGCTATTGTGTACTAGAGTGGTTAATGGGGATGGACTCGAGGATATGTATGGGTTTCTTCTATTCACTACTTCCCATAAGTGGGTTGTTTCTCTGGTAATGAGGTTGAGAATATGTTGTTTACTTGAGTAAAATTTGGAGGCCAACATATGGTTGCTAAATTTACCCCTGAGTTTAGGTTTTCTTCTAATTCAATCCAACATTTCTGTTTTTTATGAATCCTCCAATCCTGGGTACGTTGGAGAATAATGGATGTTCTATGATTTTATGTCAGGGACACCCAATCCACCTTGGTTTTTAGAGTGCATCATGATTAGTCTGTTGATTCTAGGGTGTTTTCCTCTCCATATAAATGAGCTAAATAATCGCTGAACCTGTGTAGTGTATCTAAGGTGTATAGGGATAGGAAAGGTCTGTAGAATATAAAGGAGTCTAGGGAAGGCATTCATTTTAATGGTGTTAATCGGAACCATCCATGTAAAGTTTTTGGCATTCCTGGAGGACAGGTCATGTGATAAGGCTATCTTAATAGGAATGTAATTTAATCTGGTAAGAGTAAAATAAAATATGGTCAGGGAACATGGACAACTTATAAACTTGGTTACCAATTGTTATTCCTGATATTTCCTGATTCCTTCTGAATTTAGCGGCTAAGGTTTCAAGAAAGCAAGCAAATAGCAAGGGGGATAAAGGACAACCTTGTCTGGTTCCATTGGTGATGTGAAAAGGGGGAGAAAGGATGCCATTAAGGGATATACAGGCACAGGGGGAGTTGTATAATGCAAAGATTCTATGTAACATGGTATAACCGATGCCAAATGTCTGGAGGGTTGCCTTTAGGAATGACCATTTAACCCGGTCAAATACCTTTTCAGCATCAGTTGAAAGCCATA
Organism: Bombina bombina; assembly: GCF_027579735.1. Taxonomy (NCBI): domain Eukaryota; kingdom Metazoa; phylum Chordata; class Amphibia; order Anura; family Bombinatoridae; genus Bombina; species Bombina bombina. The sequence goes on along the minus strand of NC_069503.1, from coordinate 146,288,977 downwards.
TAGTTAGTATTCTCTTTTTCCCTAGCATGTAAAATTAGATGGAGATTACACACGGTATTATCTTTTGCTTCCCTATTGGGAATGAAGCCCACTTGATCTTGGTGAATTATTTGTGGGAGAATTAAATTAAGCCTATATGCTAATATTTTCGCAAATATTTTGACATCTGAGTTCAACAATGAAATTGGAAGGTAGTTAGGAATTTGCTCTGTGGGCTTATTTGGCTTAGGGATGACTTATATGGGCTTGGAGGGCAGAGGAGGGAAAGGATTTACTGTTGTCTATATCTTGGAAGTAGGTTAAGAGATGAGGGTCTAGGAATTGCTAACTTTGGAGTAGTATGCATTTCCAAACCCATCTGGTCCTGGGGCTTTACCGGAGGGGAAAGAGGAAATGGAGATTTGGAGTTCTTTAAGAGTAAATGGGGAGTCCAAATAATTTTTGCTCTGTGGTGAGGGAGGGAAGGTTTAATTGGGAGAGGCAATTGAGAGTTTCGGTTGAGTTAGAGGGTTGGTGAGTTCCGGTCTAAGTTATATTATTGTTTATAGTATATTTTAAATTTGTCTGTTATGTCTCTGGAGGAAGACATCTTATTACCCTCTTTATCCGTAATGTTCATAATATAACGTTTATTAGTTTTCTGCTTTAGTTGCGTAACCAGGATTTTTTCTTGTTTGTTAGCACCTTCATAATATATTTTTTAAGGAACAGAGCTTTTCTTTTTGCTTCTGTTCTTAAGTATTTACTTAATTGACTCCTTTTATGCTCTATACTATCCATCAAGGAGTGATTTTTGGGGAATTGTTTGTGTATTTATTTTAGTTTATTTAGTTGTGATTTTACCTCTGTTGTGTTATTTGTTCTGAAATATTTTTTTATGGACTTTGTGAGTTGAATACATATTAGAGGGTCTTTTAGCAAAGTTTCCTCTAGTTTTCATACTCTGTCTTGTATTTGTGAAGTGGGCCATTTAAGGGTGCAACTAATCATGGCATGGTCTGACCAAGTAAGGGGATACATTTCAGGGCTTTGAACTATGGCTAAGCTGGTAACATCTATTAGTAAATAATTGATCCTTGTGTAAGTTTTGTTGGGGTGGGAGTAAAAGGTGAAAACTTTTGTGGTGGTGTGGTGAAGTCTCCAGGCGTCATGTATGGCCATAGTGGCTAAAGTAACTTTTATCTATTTCAGGTTTTTTTTGTGGGACTGAGGAGGATCCATCTGAGCAATCAATCTTAGGGTCTAAGGCTAGGTTAAAGTCTCCTCCCACTATCAGGATCCCCTTGGCATTTCTAGTATTTTGTTGTAGATGTGTTGGAAGAATTGAAGGGAGTTGCTGTTTGCGGCATATATATTAGCTAATGTTATAAGTTCATTGTAAAGTATTCCCGTTATGATTATATATCTCCCTTGTTTATCCTTATGAGAAGAGGTCATCTGAAATGGGATGTTTTTCTTGATAAGTATGCTTTTTGTACTAGTCCAAAATTACAGAAGGATTGGAGGGGCTATCTTCCTCTCCTAAAGTGGGTCTTTTGTAGGAATACCTTGTCACATCTAAGTCATTTGTAGTCTCTTATGGCAGTAGTTCTTTTTTTGGGTAATGTTTAGTCCTTTTACATTATGCGAGAGGATCTAAATATTGAGTGGTTTGTTGGCCAGTATGTTATGGAGTACGCGGAACACATGCTATGAGTATGAGTTTTCTAGAGTTAGGCAAGTGTAGTGTTCTCTATATAGTAACTGATTATGAGACATTGGGCATTTCAGTAATACAGTAACCATTGAAACAAGTTATAAAAATAGAACATACTTTAAATTTTAAAGTATTGTGGCAAATTGAGGATTGTTGTAGCCAAGTGTCTCCACATAGTCAGGTTAGGGTCTTCATCTAATTTCCAGTTCTTTGCAATGAGAACCTTTGCGCTTTTTATTCTTATCCTGAATAAGGATTTGTAACTTTTAGAGGGGAGTTTAGTGTGCTTATTAAGTAGCCAGATTAGGGGGTATAGGGGGGAAAGTAATCTGGAATATTTCTTCAATCTCTTTAACTATATCTCTCCAATATAAATTAATTTGAGAACACCACCACATGTCCGCATCTCCAGCATCGATTACTAGATGAAGGGTATAGTTTGTGAAGTCTCCTGGGGGTGAGGTACCAGCTGTGAAGTGTTTTGTAGTTAAGTTCTAATATAGAGGCTGAGGATGAGGATGATTTGGTATTACATAATATACTGATGGCTGTTTGCGGAAGTATAATGACCCCCAATTCTCTCTCCCAGGATTCAATAGAGTGCTGTAAGTTGCCTGGCGGGGGGAGGGTTATGAGTTTATGGATTGTGGATAGTGTGTGTTTGATAGGTGAGTTTGAAGTATATAGTTTCTCTAAATTGGTAAGGGGACAAGTCATATTATTATTGTGTTTGTGTGTTGTTAAGTAGTGATGTGTTCTCCTATAGGTGAACCAATTGTGAGCCCAGGCAAAGCTTCTCTCTTGGAGTTGATTTTGTGCGCATATGGAGTCATCATTTGTTAGTTGATGTATAGCTATGTCTAATGTCGAAGAAATGTCAATGTGTATCCCTATATTATTTAGGGAACATTTGCTATTGTGTACTAGAGTGGTTAATGGGGATGGACTCGAGGATATGTATGGGTTTCTTCTATTCACTACTTCCCATAAGTGGGTTGTTTCTCTGGTAATGAGGTTGAGAATATGTTGTTTACTTGAGTAAAATTTGGAGGCCAACATATGGTTGCTAAATTTACCCCTGAGTTTAGGTTTTCTTCTAATTCAATCCAACATTTCTGTTTTTTATGAATCCTCCAATCCTGGGTACGTTGGAGAATAATGGATGTTCTATGATTTTATGTCAGGGACACCCAATCCACCTTGGTTTTTAGAGTGCATCATGATTAGTCTGTTGATTCTAGGGTGTTTTCCTCTCCATATAAATGAGCTAAATAATCGCTGAACCTGTGTAGTGTATCTAAGGTGTATAGGGATAGGAAAGGTCTGTAGAATATAAAGGAGTCTAGGGAAGGCATTCATTTTAATGGTGTTAATCGGAACCATCCATGTAAAGTTTTTGGCATTCCTGGAGGACAGGTCATGTGATAAGGCTATCTTAATAGGAATGTAATTTAATCTGGTAAGAGTAAAATAAAATATGGTCAGGGAAAATGGACAACTTATAAACTTGGTTACCAATTGTTATTCCTGATATTTCCTGATTCCTTCTGAATTTAGCGGCTAAGGTTTCAAGAAAGCAAGCAAATAGCAAGGGGGATAAAGGACAACCTTGTCTGGTTCCATTGGTGATGTGAAAAGGGGGAGAAAGGATGCCATTAAGGGATATACAGGCACAGGGGGAGTTGTATAATGCAAAGATTCTATGTAACATGGTATAACCGATGCCAAATGTCTGGAGGGTTGCCATTAGGAATGACCATTTAACCCGGTCAAATACCTTTTCAGCATCAGTTGAAAGCCATATAGTTAGTATTCTCTTTTTCCCTAGCATGTAAAATTAGATGGAGATTACACACGGTATTATCTTTTGCTTCCCTATTGGGAATGAAGCCCACTTGATCTTGGTGAATTATTTGTGGGAGAATTAAATTAAGCCTATATGCTAATATTTTCGCAAATATTTTGACATCTGAGTTCAACAATGAAATTGGAAGGTAGTTAGGAATTTGCTCTGTGGGCTTATTTGGCTTAGGGATGACTTATATGGGCTTGGAGGGCAGTGGAGGGAAAGGATTTACTGTTGTCTATATCTTGGAAGTAGGTTAAGAGATGAGGGTCTAGGAATTGCTAACTTTGGAGTAGTATGCATTTCCAAACCCATCTGGTCCTGGGGCTTTACCGGAGGGGAAAGAGGAAATGGAGATTTGGAGTTCTTTAAGAGTAAATGGGGAGTCCAAATAATTTTTTGCTCTGTGGTGAGGGAGGGAAGGTTTAATTGGGAGAGGCAATTGAGAGTTTTGGTTGAGTTAGAGGGTGGTGAGTTCCGGTCTAAGTTATATTATTGTTCATAGTATATTTTAAATTTGTCTGTTATGTCTCTGGAGGAAGACATCTTATTACCCTCTTTATCCGTAATGTTCATAATATAACGTTTATTAGTTTTCTGCTTTAGTTGCGTAACCAGGATTTTTTCTTGTTTGTTAGCACCTTCATAATATATTTTTTAAGGAACAGAGCTTTTCTTTTTGCTTCTGTTCTTAAGTATTTACTTAATTGACTCCTTTTATGCTCTATACTATCCATCAAGGAGTGATTTTTGGGGAATTGTTTGTGTATTTATTTTAGTTTATTTAGTTGTGATTTTACCTCTGTTGTGTTATTTGTTCTGAAATATTTTTTTATGGACTTTGTGAGTTGAATACATATTAGAGGGTCTTTTAGCAAAGTTTCCTCTAGTTTTCATACTCTGTCTTGTATTTGTGAAGTGGGCCATTTAAGGGTGCAACTAATCATGGCATGGTCTGACCAAGTAAGGGGATACATTTCAGGGCTTTGAACTATGGCTAAGCTGGTAACATCTATTAGTAAATAATTGATCCTTGTGTAAGTTTTGTGGGGGTGGGAGTAAAAGGTGAAAACTTTTGTGGTGGTGTGGTGAAGTCTCCAGGCGTCATGTATGGCCATAGTGGCTAAAGTAACTTTTATCCATTTCAGGTTTTTTTTGTGGGACTGAGGAGGATCCATCTGAGCAATCAATCTTAGGGTCTAAGGCTAGGTTAAAGTCTCCTCCCACTATCAGGATCCCCTTGGCATTTCTAGTATTTTGTTGTAGATGTGTTGGAAGAATTGAAGGGAGTTGCTGTTTGCGGCATATATATTAGCTAATGTTATAAGTTCATTGTAAAGTATTCCCGTTATGATTATATATCTCCCTTGTTTATCCTTATGAGAAGAGGTCATCTGAAATGGGATGTTTTTCTTGATAAGTATGCTTTTTGTACTAGTCCAAAATTACAGAAGGATTGGAGGGGCTATCTTCCTCTCCTAAAGTGGGTCTTTTGTAGGAATACCTTGTCACATCTAAGTCATTTGTAGTCTCTTATGGCAGTAGTTCTTTTTTTGGGTAATGTTTAGTCCTTTTACATTATGCGAGAGGATCTAAATATTGAGTGGTTTGTTGGCCAGTATGTTATGGAGTACGCGGAACACATGCTATGAGTATGAGTTTTCTAGAGTTAGGCAAGTGTAGTGTTCTCTATATAGTAACTGATTATGAGACACATTTTGAGTGGGCATTTCAGTAATACAGTAACCATTGAAACAAGTTATAAAAATAGAACATACTTTAAATTTTAAAGTATTGTGGCAAATTGAGGATTGTTGTAGCCAAGTGATTGGGTGAAAAAACGGCATTGTAAAAATTCAGTGCTATGTGAGGTTTGTGCTGTAGGATGTGAGGGAGGGGTGTCTCTGATGTATTCTAAGATCTTACTGTTTTGTGTGATACCGCTGTCAGTCAGAAGAGTCCTCCTTTACTATGTGTATTAGCAATACCTGGTATGATTATGTAGCTGTTATCAGGATTGTTAAGGCCATGTACTATGGTTGTTGCTGGGGTTAGTGTGTATCATATAGTTAATACCACATAAACCATTTACACATAAACATAGTAAATCATACTTTATGCATCATACCACTGCTCCCAGTCCAACATCATACCACTGCTCCCAGTCCTTTGTATATTCTAGAAAGACACCTGTGTTGGTTTGTTCAATTGGGGGCATTGCTCTTTGGTGTGGGCAATGTCAAACCCAAGGGGTGATGGTGACAAGTTGATTATTTTTTTCTGGGGGTGGTACAAAGGATAAGTTTAGGCTTTTAGCTAGTGAGTCCAGATCATTAAAGTTCTTGTAAACTATTTGGGATCCATTGTGGGTAATAATAAGGCTGAAGGGAAAGCCCCAGCAATATCTAATATTGTTCTCTTGCAATGTTTTTGTGATACATTTCACTTATTTTCGCCGTTTGATTGTTTGAGGGCTGAGGTTCTGGTATATTGGCAGATTGTGACCTTGGAAGGATATAGTTTGCCTGTTTCTAGCAGCCTGCTAGATCTCTTCTTTTGTGATGTATTTCAGTACCCATAGTATGATAACCCTAGGAGAGGCAGGGGGTTTAGTAAGGGGTCATAGAGCTCTGTGAACCCTTTCTATATCTTCATGTTGCAGGTGGGGGGGGGGAGAGTGAGGTGTTAGGAACTGGAATAAATTCTTTATATATGATTATTTGAGTTGTTCTTGAGTGATCTCTTCTGGAACTCCCCTGATCCTAAGATTGTTCCTCCTCCCTCTGTTATCAATTTTCTCTTGTAGGTTTTGTATTATTGAGTCCTGGATAGACTATTGCTGAGTATTGGAACTAACTAGGGTATTTAAGTTATCTTGGCCATCTTCAAGATAAATGATTCTAGATCCTAGTTCATTCAAGTCCTTCTTGAGGTCTCTCAGTTCCTCTTTTATAAAGGATTTCAAGGATTCAAGGTCTGTTTTTGAAGGCAATCCTGCTATTTGTGATTGAATAGCTAATAACGATTGATGTTGGTTTCCAGGGATATCTGGTGTGGCGTCTGCGGAAGGTGTCTCTTGCAACTGTGACTTGTCTGGTGCAGCTTGTTCTGCTGTTTGAAAAATAGAAGTCACCGAAGGGGCCAAAGATGGAGGTTTATGGTGTTTTTGAAGGCAATCCTGCTATTTGTGATTGAATAGCTAATAACGATTGATGTTGGTTTCCAGGGATATCTGGTGTGGCGTCTGCGGAAGGTGTCTCTTGCAACTGTGACTTGTCTGGTGCAGCTTGTTCTGCTGTTTGAAAAATAGAAGTCACCGAAGGGGCCAAAGATGGAGGTTTATGGTGTTTGTCCATTTTAGCCCCTTTCTTGGCTGCCATCACAGTGGCAAATCTAAATGAAATGGTTATGTCTTTGGCGCTAGTAACCTGCTATAGCACAAGTAGAGGGTATTTAGGCAGTGTCCCAGTTGTGATGGCATTATTTTTCTAGGTTTTCCCCTGTTTTGGAGGGGTTGCACCAATAGAGTATGTGTGGATAGGTTAGAGTTTATGGTAACCTTGTACCTCTTATGGCCTGTATACAGTATTAGTATTGTCCCCAGGTCGCTAATCCTAGCTTTTTATTTATTTAGGTTTTTTTTGCACGCTATGTCTATTTGTATCTTCCCACATGTGTGGCAATAGGGAGTCTCGTCTGAATCTACTAGGCCGAGTTATTTTTCAATCAAACTCTAGGTTTTGTTGTTGCTTGAAGCTCAGCAGGGCCAGTAAGTCCTCTATGTATGTAAGGAGAACACCCAAATCGGGCTAGTGGTTATGGGGAGATTGCTCCTTTGTACTCACACGGCTTACTATTAATTTGTTCCACGTGAGTAGAGATGGATCGGCTTCTCTGCATCCCTTAGCCTGCACTACGTTCTGCGAGGCCTCCGCAGCTTAATTTGGCATAGCTGACTGGTGTTCAGCCCAATCTGTAAGTTCTGTAGGGCTCAGATGCCCTGTGAAAGCGTGACCCTCTCTATTTGTATAGCTGGGCCTGTAAAGATGATGGCATCTGTCCCCCCCCCCCACGTTTCCTAGTAGACGGTCAGCTTTCTGTAGCGCTTGAGTCCCCTCTCAGCTGTATGGATGTTGATTACAGCTCATTATTTATCTTCCATGGCATAAATTTGACTAATCCTTTAGCCATTATTAGGTTTTAGTGCCCTGAAGACTATGGAGCTTGCTTGTTTAGAGTGCTGTCATGTCCCAGCACGACGTAGCTCCGCCCCCCAAAAGGAAGTAAAAGTTTAAATAAAATGATAAAAACTGTAAATTAAAGTAAACAACAACATTTTGAGATATAAATGAAAGAAACACAAACAGTTGACAATAATAATATTAATAATAATTGTTTTTCCTCTTTTGTTTATGATAAGACACATGTAATATTTGATTCACATATTTAATAACAAAGGGCTAAATTACACATTTTGCGGTATGGTGTGGTACGGCTATACTGCTGAAAAATTGGCCATTGCGCGTGGAATGGCAGGTCTCCCTTATTACAAGTCGTGGTAGTATAGATATACCGCAAGCATTTTAGCCTGTAATGCAACTCTCCATTCCACACTCAAAAAATGACGTTTGAATGCAGCATTTCCATAGCGCCGTATTACAGGTTGGGCGGTCCATCTAAAATGTATGCGTTGTAGCCTATACAACACAATCCATTCCGCGATCTCAGACCAGTAGTTATGGGTTTTGCAAAACAAACATGTTTCACAAAACTCATAACTAAAATGTTACAAAGTACACTAACACCCATAAACTACCTATTAACCCCTAAACCGCCACCCTCCAGCATCAAAAATACTATATTAAACTTATTAACCCCTAATCTGCTTCCCACCCACATAGCCAACTCTATATAAAGCTATTAATCCCTGTACCACTGCCCCCCAAATCGCTACTACTATAATAAACCTATTAACCCCTAAACTGCAGGCCCCCCACATCGCCAATACTATAATAAACCTATTAACCCCTAAACCACCGGCTCCCCTCATTGCTACTACTATAATAAACCTATTAACCACTAAACCACCGGCCCCCCTTTTTGAAACTACTAAACTAAACTTATTAAGCCCTAAATCGCCGGCCTCCCACATTGCAACACTCTAAATTAAACTATTAACCCCTAAACCTAACACCCCCTAATTTTAAATTAAATTTAAAATATAACTACCTATAATTAAAAAAATAAAAAAGTTTGAACTATAAAGTAACCTAACATAACTATTTTAAAACAATAAAATTAACGAAAAAAAAAAATATATATAAATTTAAAAAATCCAAACACTACGAAATGTTTTTTTTTTTAACAGCCAATAGGATGAGAGCTACTGAAATCCTGTTGGCTGATTTGAACAACTAATAGGATTTCAGTAGCTGTCATTCTATTGGCTGATTTGAAAATGTCAGCCAATAGGAATGCAAGGTACCCCATTATTAAATGGGTACCTTGCGTTCAAGCTTCAGTGTACAGCGGTGATCATATAAAGAGGATCCTCCATGCTGGATGTCCGCTCTGCCGGCGACGATGCTCCGCAACTCCACAGCTCTGCCCCTCCACAGCTCCGCGTCACCGGGATGAAGATAGAAGATGCCCCCGGGTTGGATGAAGATGTCGCTTCATGGATGAGGACTTCTTGATGACTTCAGGAACTGTGAGTAGATTTTCTGGGGTTAGTGTTAGTTTTTTATATTTTTGGGTGGTTTTATTTTTTAGATTAGGGATGGCAGTAAAATATCTGAATGCCCTTTTAAGGGCAATGCCCAAACAGATGCTCCTTTAGGGACAATGGGTAGCTTAGCTTTATTTTAGACTTAAGTTTTTTTTATTTTGAGGGGTTGGTTGGGTTTGGTTGGGTTGGGGGTTTACTGTTAGGGGGACTTTGTCATTTTTAGATAAAAGCTGTTTAACTTAGGGCAATTCACTACAAAGGGCCCTTTTAAGGGCTATTGGTAGTTTATTGCTAGGTAAGTGGTTGTTTTTATTTTTGGGGGATTTTTTGTTTTTGTAGGGGTATTAGATTAGGTTTAATTTTTATTATTTTGGATAATTTCCTTCCACGTAAAGTCAGGCCTTGGGTTTTGTGCGATATGGAGCATAATGCACCAAAAGAAGGTTTTGGCTTAACTTGTATTGGCAGCGCTATGGAAAGTGCGATAACGCTATTTTTTTGCGTTATTTACGCACCCGGTATAGCGCAAAACTTGTAATCTTGCTGAAATATTGCTATACATAATGTTTTGAATCATAATATTTTCTTGGAAATTGTTTACATTTAGAGGTTGAATTGATTTTTCTTTTTTAAGAATAATACAAAAAAAAACCTCTGAACTAAACTCACTAAAATAAGATTTTTGTGAATGATGTTTAGACTTCCATCTGTTACTCAGTTATCTCTTCCTCTATGATTGCTTTAAGGTTTTATTTCCAGCAACTTTCTGCCAGGTATCTTGAAATAGAAGAATAAGATAATAAAGCTGTCAATAGTTGATTTCCATGGAAACACATTGTAATAAAGTTTGTTTTTGATTATTGTAGCCTAGCAACGATACACCAGGGAAGTCATGGAAACCAGATACTGCCTTACACTCTCAAAAAATCATTTATTATGTTTAAAATAATTTATTGTCTTTTTGGTGTATTAGATTTATATCATGAAAGCAATATGTGCACGAAGATTTAAGACATCCCATGACCCTTTGCAGCATACTCATAATAATTTATTTCAGATTACAACAGTTCGAAATCAAAACAGTTTCAAACCACTGAATAATGTGCTAAAAATATAACAAAACACCCCTACAAGTGTTAAGCTTAATAGCTATTTAACTGATTTTTTTATTGGTTCCTGGAAAATAATTCACTTCTATTTTACTTAAGAAAAATCTGTAAATGTTGTGCAGTTTTTAATGTGATATATAATAATCTGTTTTCTTTGCCTTTGTAAAGCTGATACATTTTATTAGACCACACTGTAAGCTATTACACACATATACAGGAGTTAACTTGGCCCGCAATGTATAGCAGTATTTTGTATTCCTTAAACAGGTTATTTTCACAAAGTGGTTAACAAAGCAATACAATTTGCTTTATAACTTTCAGAAAAAAATATCACTCTATAACAGGAAAAAAACATTAGTTACTTGTAAACTCTAAAAATCTATTGTTAGTTTGTTTTTTTTATATAACTTAAAGGGACATTCAACACTTCCCTTAACATTATTTGCGCTAGAAATATAAGAACCGAAGATCCGCACGCGCGTGCAATTTCTGTCCGAGGACTGGATTCTGATTTGATGATGATTTGAAGAAGAAGGCAGCTACGTAACGGTGGGGGGAGCCCGGCTGCCATATTTACCCGGTATTACACAAGTTACCCAAAGTGATTACTACAGAAGCAAGGCGGCATGGCAGGAGGGATATACTGCAGGCGGATCTTAGGTTCTTATATTTCTAGCGCAAATAATGTTAAGGGAGGTGTTGAATGTCCCTTTAAAGGTACTTTCTAGTGCTGCTCTGTAGTCCCTTAATAGTTGACTCATCAAGTTTGCAATATATTTACTGTTTAAAAAGATTACTAGGATTCATAGTTTCACTCTGAGAGTGCACATAAATTGTTAGTTTTTGAGCATTCTACAATGCTTGCATACTAGGGATGGGCGAATGTGTGGAAAGTGTAATTTGTTTGGTAGAATGAATAGTCCTGTGTACATTTGTTTTGGACAATCGAATGCTAATAAGAATGGAAATGCATTAAAATTCTGTAATTGAATGTTATTTCCGGTTTTCGAATGTTCATAATTAGATTGAATATCCACATTTGAGATTTCAAATGTAACATTCGATTTAACAAATACTATTCAGAAGTTCAATAGTAAATGTGGTAATAAATTGATACATAATAGATACAAATATATATATGATATATATAATATTTATATTTCAAATATTGCATAATTTGAATATTGCATTTAAAGAGAGCATTAGAAATACTATTACATTAAACGCATGTTAGAATGTTATACAAACATTTGAAATTCGAAAAGGAACAAACGAATGTTGGATTTGTTTAATTTTTCGAATGCTGCAAAACAATTGCCCATCCCTAATGGATACCAAATGAGTAGTTGCATGTCAATACATGCAGTATACAAACCAATCAAAGACTACGTATGTTCACAGATCAGCACAGTGGGTGTGTTAACAATACTAACTTTGGAGATAAATTATAGGCTAAGCAGATTTTTCTTTTTTCAGCAAATATATCACAGTTTGTTTAGAACACTATGGGCTAAGTTATGAGTGGAGTGATAACTGTTAAGGGGTATTTTACGCGCTTCTGAAGTAGTATGCGTATTATATGTTGAAGGTAAACGTGTTCACTTGAGTGCAATATAATTTAGGGTGCATCGGGTTAGCACTACTTGTTTTCACTACTTGGCTACGCAAGACAAAAATTTGCACAAAAAACATCAAAAAAACATTAAAAAGTACAGTTACTCTTATTAAATAACACTGCTAAACATTATTAAATAAAAAAAAATGATTGCTTTAAAAATTTATAAGGGATCAATCTTCAGTGTGCGGCGGCAACCACATGAAGAGGAACTTCCACGCCGGCCCTTCTCCGCGGCCACCAGTCCTGCTCCATGGTCACCTCTGCTCATCACCTCCGCTCAGTGCCGCCTTCACTCCGGATGATGATAGAAGGTGTCCCCGTGCTGGATGAAGATATCGCCGCATGGAAGAAGACCTTCACCACCGGACTTAAAGAACTGTGAGTACCTATTTCAGGGTTAGACTTAGGTTGTTTTTCTTTGGGGTTTTTTTTTTTTTTTTAGATTAGGGATTTTTTTTTATTTTTCAATTTTTTTATTTTTTTAAGAGATGATTGCCCTATTAAGGGCAATGCGCATACAAATGCTCCTTTAGGGATAATGGGAAGCTTATGTTTTTTTAGACTAAGGTTTTTTATTTTGGGTGGCTGTGTGGGTGGGGGGGTTTAGTTTTAGGGGGTAATTGGTACTTTATTTAGGTTAAAAGAGCTGATTGCTTTAGGACAATGCCCTAGAAAAGGCCCTTTTAAGGGCTATTGGTAGTTTAGTGTTAGTGGGTTTTTTTTTTAAGATTAGGGCTTTTAAATTTTAATGGGCAGCAAAAGAGCTGATTACCCTTTTAAGGGCAATGCCTATACAAATGCCCCTTTAGAGGCAATAGGTAGCTTAGTTTTTTTAGACTTAGGTTTTTTTATTTTGGGGGGTTGGTTGGCTGGGGGGTTTAACTGTTAGGGGGTACTCTGTAATTTGTTTTTAGGTAAAAGAGCTGTTTAACTTAGGACAATGCCCTATAAAAAGCCCTTTTAAGGGCTATTGGTAGTTTAGTGTTAGTTTAGGGGGTGTTTTTATTTTGGGGGACTTTTTTATAGGGGCATTAGATTAGGTTAAAAAAAAATATTTTGGATAATTACGTTTATTTATACGTTAATTTTAGATTATTTTTTTTTGTAATTTTAGTGTTTGTTTTTTGTAATTTTGTAAAATAATTGAGGTTAATTTATTGGGTTTTAGGTTAGGGGGCTTAGTGATTAGATAGTTTTTTTGTGTTGTGGGGGTTGGCGGTTTAGGCGTTAATATTGTAATTAGGTAGTTGGCGCAGTGGAGATTTTTGGGGTTTAGGGGTTAATAGTGTAATTAGGTAGTTTGTGTTGTGGGGGTTTGATGGTTTAAGGGTTAATATTTTAATTTGCGGATTAGGGGTTTATTTATTTTATTATATTGCGATGTGGCGGTTGGCGGTTTAGAGGTACATTTTGCATTAGGTGTTTGTTAATATTTCTTGCAGGCAGTTATTTTTTTTTATTTTGTTAATAATTTGTGCGGGCGGTTAGTTTTTTTTGTTAATACTTTGTGTGGGCGTTTATGGGTTTTTTGGTAATACTTCATGGGGGCGGTTAGGTTTTTTGTTATTTCGTGCGGGTGGTTAGTTTGTTTTTGTTTATTTGGTTAAATGCTTCGTTTGGCTCCGTGCGCAACTGACGACAGCGACGGAAGCGTTACAAACGCTTTTATAGAATAGATATATATATGTTTATATGTTTATAAGTGTTACTGTATATTTACTGTACATATTTAACATTCCAATGTTCTTCACTTACAGGATAATGTCCTTTTTATTGTAAATATATTTCTCTATATATATGTGTATGTACCTATACCTGCAGATCTATTCCTATAGATATATAGGTATAGATATGTATTTTACATGAACAATATAATATATATATTAGTTGATAAGCCTGCGCAGAGGGCAGTCTATGCAACTCCACAAGCTACAAAAAATAAAACAAAGCTATCAAAAATAATAAAATTAAACCTAAACTAATACCCCTATAAAAATAAAAAATCCCCCCAAAATAAAAACACTACCTAACCTAATATTAAACTACAAATAGCCCTTAAAGGGCTTTTTGTAGGGCATTGCCATAAGTTTAAAAGCTCTTTTACATTACAAATAAACAAAGTCCCCCCCTAACAGTAAAATCCCCCACCCACCAAACCCCCCAAAATAAAAAAACTAATAAACCTAAACTACCCATTGCCCCTAAAGGGGCATTTGTAAGGGCATTCAGCTTTTTTTTTTTACTTCCCTTAAAAAGTCATTTAGCTCTTTTGCACATTGCCCAAACCCTAATCTAAAAAAACAAAAAACAAAAAACAAAAAAAAATAACACTAAACCCCCAAATAGGTACTCATGGTTTCAGAAGTCCGCAAGAGAAAGTCTTCTTCCAGGCGGATCCATCATCTTCATCCACAGCAAAGGTGGCGCTGTGTGGTCTTCCTAGATGTGGCGATCCTTGGCAGTGGTCATCTGTGGCGGCGTCAGTGGTACTCGGCGGCGGCAGTCCTCGGCGGAGGCGATGGTCCTCGGCAGCATGGAGGCTCCTCTTCTCCTCCACCGCTGAGGATCACCCCATCTTGGAAGACGGCTCTGGAACTCTGCACCACGCTGCCTTCGCTGTGGATGAAGATGATGGACCTGCCTGGAAGAAGATATTCTCCGCCTGACTTCAGGAACCATGAATAGCTATTTGGGGCTTTAGTGTTATTTTTTTTTATTTTTTTGTGAGGGTTTATTTTTTTAGATTAGGGTTTGGGCAATGTGCAAAAGAGCTAAATGCCCTTTTAAGGGCAGTAAAAAAGAACTGAATGCCCTTTTAAGGGCAATGCCGATACAAATGCCCCTTTAGGGGCAATGGGTAGTTTAGGTTTATTAGTTTTAGTTTTTTTATTTTGGGGGGTTTCTTGGTTTGGCTGTTTTACTGTTAGAGGGGGGTTTAGTAATTTTATATGCAAAAAAGCTATTAAACTTTGGGCAATGCCCTACAAAAAGCCCTTTTAAGGGCTTTTGGTAGTTTATTCTTAGATTAAGGGGTGTTTTTATTTTGGGGGGCTTTTTTATTTTCATATGGATTAGGTTTAATTTTTTTATTTTGGATAGTGTTGTTTATTATTTTTTGTAATGTTAGCTTTTTTATTTTCTGTAATTTTAGATTAATGTAGTGTAATTTTTTTTTTTTTTTATTGTAGCAGGTCTCGGTACCCCAGACTGGGTATACCCGCTAAGATCCACTTCCTCCCGCCAAATGCCAACCAATGAACCTCCACTGGATACCTGCCGCTATTAGAATAACAGCTGCTGCAATTTGTTATAGCTACCCCCCAAGAACATTAGCCAAGACTAAATGCTTGAGGGTCAAAATAGGAACTGCTTTATTGCACAGAAAACACAGCTTTTATACATTTCCAACAAAGGGGGGTAGTCATCACATAATCAATAGAAACACATATAATACAATGAGACAAACATCAGACAATGGTCAGTTAAACAAGATTCTAATTACATCCTGACTTACAAAAGGACAATGGATGACTCACACAATAACAGAAAGTTATTTTACACCTAGACTAGATATGAAGTCATATAACAGCAGAAAGTCCCAGTATTAGAGCAGTCTCTTAGTCTAGGGGGGTTCTAGCAGGCAATGCTGGATTGGGCTGTCATCTTATACTACAACAAATCACAGGAACCAAAACTCTGTTTCAGGGCCCTCCAGGTCTCAGAGTCTCTGGGAATTCATGGAAACAGGTAAACCGGAATCCAGGGTAAAAGTACTCCAAATGTACACTGGGCACCCGCCTCCCAAATCATAGAATCCCCCTCAAGTTTCAGGGTCCATAGTCGGTGGGGAGGAGGCTGACCTGCAGTCCTCTCCAAGTACAAAAGTAATGGAAGCTTCTGTTACAGTAATGTAGAGTTTTTTTTTAATGTAATTAAGGGGTTAATTTAGGGGGTGTTATGTTAGAGGACATAAAAACACAGTTTTAGTGCAGCTCACCTCAAATAAATAATATTTAATATTTAAAGTGCAACCTAGAAATAAATGTATATCACAATAGGTAGAATAGAAAGTAGAGTACACAAATAAGTGCAGTCTAAAAGTCTAGGCAAAAAGCACCTACAAATAGTTTCCAAATAAAGAGCAAAACAAAAGGAATGTGTGCAAAAATTTCCTTTTTATGGTATCAAAATATATCAATATACATAATAATAAAAAACGTATCCATTCATTCATCCATAAACACATACACACACACACACAGAGGGGATCCCCCAAGTAATCAAAAGCGCTTGTGAAAAAAGTCTTGAAATGGTGCACCATTAAACAGAGCATACAGTCCTTTTAGTGAAGTCTGTGAAAGAGCAGCAACAAATGCGGTCAAGCAGTGAGATGTTAAAGCATTAGCATGATGGTTATGAATCAAGCATACTACAGTGCAGTGCTTTTTCTTATCTGCTTTGAGGAGACCTGTTTGAGCTTGAATAGCTGCTTATTATTTCACTTGATGAATGTAATTGTGAGTTTTAATCGTGAAGTTAATGATACCAGCACTTTTATGAACTATATGCTGTGATACTGCATCTGCTGTGAATACTAAAATCTGCTTGATTCATAACCATCATGCTAATGCTTTAACATCTCACTGCTTGACCGCATTTGTTGCTGCTCTTTCACAGACTTCACTAAAAGGACTGTATGCTCTGTTTAATGGTGCACCATTTCAAGACTTTTTTCACAAGCGCTTTTGATTACTTGGGGGATCCCCTCTGTGTGTGTGTGTGTATGTGTTTATGGATGAATGAATGGATACATTTCTCTTGTAAGGTGTATCCAGTCCATGGATCATCCATTACTTGTGGGATATTCTCATTCCCAACAGGAAGTTGCAAGAGGACACCCACAGCAGAGCTGTAATATAGCTCCTCCCCTAACTGTCATAGCCAGTCATTCTCTTGCAACTCTCAACAAGCTAGGATGTTGTAGGAGAGAGTGGTTAAATATAGTTAGTTTATTTTCTTCAATCAAAAGTTTGTTATTTTTAAATAGTACCGGAGTTGTGCTATTTTATCTCAGGCAGTAAATAGAAGAAGAATCTGCCTGAGGTTTCTATGATCTTAGCAGGTTGTAACTAAGATCCATTGCTATTCTCACATATGTCTGAGGGGATTACACAGATGAGGTAACTTCAGTGAGAGAATGGCGTGCAGTTTATTCTGCTATCAGGTATGTGCAGTTATAATTTTTTCTAGAGATGGAAAACACTAGAAAATGCTGCTGATACCGGATTAATATAAGTTAAGCCTGAATACAGTGATTTAATAACGACTGGTATCATGCTTACTCCCAGGGGTAATACCCTTATGATATTGCAATATAAACGTTTGCTGGCATGTTTAATCGTTTTTATATATGCATTGGTGATAAAACTTTATTGGGGCCTAGTTTTTTCCACATGGCTGGCTTAAATTTTGACTAGAAACAGTTTTACTGAGGCTTTCCACTGTTATAGTATAAAAGTTACAGTTGGTGCAGTTAAAATTACAAACTGTGACAGCCAGCTTCCCTCAGGAGTCCCCTGTATGCTATAGGACATCTCTAAAGGGCTCAAAGGCTTTCCAAAGTCGTTTATTGGGGAAGGTAGGACCACAGCTTGCTGTGGCAGTTGGTTGTGACTGTTAAAAAACAAAACAAAAAAAAAACACGTCTATTTCGGGTTTTTTTATCCGTTTTTTGAACTAAGGGGTTAATCATCCATTTGCAAGTGGATGCAATGCTCTGCTAGCCTATTACATACACTGTAAAAATGTTGTTTGATTTACTGCATTTTTTCACTGTTTTTCAAATTCTGACAAAATTTGCTTCTCTTAAAGGCACAGTACCGTTTTTTATATTTGCTTGTTAACTTGATTTAAAGTGTTTTCCAAGCTTGCTAGTCTCATTGCTAGTCTGTATAAACATGTCTGACATAGAAGAAACTCCTTGTTCATTATGTTTAAAAGCCATGGTGGAACCCCCTCTTAGAATGTGTACCAAATGTACTGATTTCATTTTATGCAATAAAGATCATATTCTGTTTTTAAAAAATTATCACCAGAGGAATCTGACGAGGGTAAAGTTATGCCGACTAACTCTCCCCACGTGTCAGACCCTTTGACTCCCGCCCAAGGGACTCACGCTCAAATGGCGCCAAGCACATCTAGGGCGCCCATAGCGTTTACTTTACAAGACATGGCGGCAGTCATGGATAATACACTGTCAGCGGTATTAGCCAGACTACCTGAACTTAGAGGTTAGCGAGATAGCTCTGGGGTGAGACAAAATGCAGAGCATACTGATGCTTTAAGAACCATGTCTGATACTGCCTCACAATATGCAGAAGCTGAGGAAGGAGAGCTTCAGTCAGTGGGTGATGTTAATGACTCAGGAAAGATACCTGATTCTAATATTTCTACATTTAAATTTAAGCTTGAACACCTCCACATGTTACTTAGGGAGGTTTTAGCTGCTCTGAATGACTGTGATACCATTGCAGTGCCAGAGAAATTTTGTAGACTGGATAAATGCTTTGCAGTGCCGGTGTGGACTGATGTTTTTCCAATACCTAAAAGGTTTACAGAAATTATTAATAAGGAATGGGATAGACCAGGTGTGCCGTTCTCTTCCCCTCCTATTTTTAGAAAAATGTTTTCCAATAGACGCCACCACACGGGACTTATGGCAGACAGTCCCTAAGGTGGAGGGAGCAGTTTCTACTCTAGCAAAGCGTACTACTATCCCTGTCGAGGACAGTTGTGCTTTTTTAGAGCCAATGGATAAAAAATTAGAAGGTTACCTTAAGAAAATATTTATTCAACAAGGTTTTATCCTACAGCCCATTGCATGCATTGCCCCTGTCACTGCTGCTGCGGCGTACTGGTTTGAGTCTCTGGAAGAGGCTTTACAGGTAGAGACTCCATTGGATGACATACTTGGCAAACTTAGAGCACTTAAGCTAGCCAATTATTTTATTTCTGATGCCATTGTTCATTTGAATAAACTAACGGCTAAGAATTCTGGTTTTGCTATACAGGCGCGCAGAGGGCTATGGCTTAAATCATGGTCAGCTGACGTGACTTTAAAATCTAAGCTACTTAACATTCCCTTCAAGGGGCAGACCCTATTCGGGCCTGGTTTGAAGGAGATTATTGCTGATATCACGGGAGGAAAAGGTAAGCAGGTCAAAAAGCCTGCTGCTGCCTCTAAGACAGCATGAAGGAACGACCCCCTATACGGTAACGGATCTAGTAGGGGGCAGACTTTCACTCTTCGCCCAGGCGTGGGCAAGAGATGTTCAGGATCCCTGGGCTTTGGAAATTATATCCCAGGGATATCTTCTGGACTTCAAAGCTTCCCCCCCAAAAGGGAGATTTCACCTTTCACAATTATCTGCAAACCAGATAAAGAGTGAGGCATTCTTACACTGTGTACGAGACCTCCTAGTTATGGGAGTGATCCATCCAGTTCCAAAGGAGGAACAGGAACAGGGTTTTTACTCAAATCTGTTTGTGGATTTATAAACTAAAAACGTTACAACCCACAGGGCTTAACATAGATATCGATGTGGCAGCATTTATGTAAGGACCTCTCTCTGATTGAAATGTAGAGAATATAGCTTAAATTAGCAGTAACACAAGGCTAAATTTGAGGTTATGTTTCTGTATGGGGAAAATATTGTCCAGTAGAGTATCGAGAAAGATAGCTTGGTCACTTTACAAATCCCAAATAGAGTAAAACCTCACAATACAATGTAACAGTCAGACTTGCATGTAATATACAATAAGTAAATCACTAATCATTGTTAGTCACTCCAGAGTTTTGTTTCATTTATAGGTCTCCATTGATTTGCTAGTGGAGTCAGCATACATCTTGATATGTAGCCAGTGGGGCAGGTCATTTGCATCCACAATCTACATAGGTACGCGTATGTGTTTAATAAAATATGTCAACTAAATAGATGAACTAGGATGAGATCTCCCCAAAGCAACACCATACATAATAATGGAGCGATATACTAATTATGTACAAATCAGGTAGTAGCTTTATATACTGTATGTAGCGTATTTGTTTTTAATTATATTCATGAACAGTAAGGGTATATATTATGGGTCATATACCATACGATTCTCTTGGTTGTTATGAATGAACACCTATATATGGTTTTAAATTATGTTTATAAATCATATCATTATCAACTTTATAGTGTGTATCATACTATGTGTAATATTGTGTTATTTATTAAACAGGTATCACTATTCTTAGAACTACATTGTTAGCAGCGCTAGGAATTTGTCATATCAATTGCGATTTTCATATATTCGTTGCAGCTATCTCTTGTTAATACCCAATGCACCCGAAAGGGCTTTTTATTATGTGGTTCTTTTATGTGTTTGTATTTTTCATATGTTGTCAATATCTAGTGTTTTTGACAGTATGTATTTTTAGCAGCTTTTTAGGGTATTTTAAAGTATATGTCTGGTTAACGCTCAACGTGACAGTGTAACAGCTGTCTATAATAACTTTGAACGAGCCTCCAAATCAACCAGCGAATCACCTCAACAGGATTCACACGCCCCCATATACTATTGGTGGGCGGATATAGACACCAGTTTTTAAACACATAAAGGGCACAAGTTTTAATCATTCAAAAAGCTGAACCTCTTGAGAAAGCCCGGCCGCTGACTGGGGGAAATGCGTCAAGGAATCTTCTGAGTCTGGACAGCTGACGTCTCCTGTGTATCTGGTTGTGAATGCCTGCGGCAGGCTATCCGGAGGCTGAGCAGAGTCTACACCCAGTGTGTTACATCTGGTATTACAGGTTTTTACAAACCAGACAAGAAGTGAGCGTTGAGCAAAATTTTGCTCATTACTGCACTCCAATACCAGCGCTGCTAACGTTAGCTGTGAGATGGTGTTACGTGCTCGTGCACGATTTCCCCATAGGAATCAACGGGGAGAGCCAGCTGAAAAAAAGTCTAACACCTGCAAAAAAGCAGCGTAAAACTCCTTAACGCAGCCCCATTGAGTCCTATGGGGAAATAAAATGTACATTTACACCTAACACCCTAACATGAACCCCGAGTCTAAACACCGCTAATCTTATACTTATTAACCCCTAATCTGCTGCCCCCAACATTGCCAACACCTACCTAATATTTATTAACCCCTAATCTGCCACCCCCAAAGTCGCCGCCACCTACCTACACTTATTAACCCCTAATCTGCCGCCCCAACGTCATCACCACCAGCGCTGCTTATGCTAGCTGTGAGCTAGTGTTACATGCTCGTGCACAATTTCCCCATAGGTATCAACAGGGAGAGCCAGCTGAAAAAAAGTCTAACCCCTAATCTGCCGCTCCGGACACCGCCCCCACCTACATTATAGATATGAACTCCCAATCTGCTGCTCCCAACATTGCCGACACCTACCTAATATTTATTAACCCCTAATCTGCCACCCCCAAAGTCGCCGCCACCTACCTACACTTATTAACCCCTTATCTGCCGCCCCTAACGTCGTTGTCACTATATTAAATGTATTAACCCCTAAACCTAAGTCTAACCCTAACACCCCCTAACTTAAATATAATTTAAAATAATCTAAATAAAATTACTATTAATAACTAAATATTTCCTATTTAAAACTAAATACTTACCTGTAAAATAAACCCTAAGCTAGCTACAATATAACTAATAGTTACATTGTATCTAGCTTAGGGTTTATTTTTATTTTACAGGCAAGTTTGTATTTATTTTAACTAGGTACAATAGTTATTAAATAGTTATTAACTATTGAATAACTACCTAGCTAAACTAAATACAAAAGTACCTGTAAAATAAAACCTAACCTAAGTTACAATTACACCTAACACTACAATATAATTAAATTAATTCCCTAAATTAAATACAATTAAATAAAATTAGCTAAAGTACAAACAAAACACTAAATTGCAGAAAATAATAAACAAATTACAAGATTTTTAAACTAATTACACCTAATCTAATCCCCCTAAAAAAATAAAAAGCCCCCCCAAAAATAAAAAGCCCTACCCTAAACTAAATTACAAATAGCCCTTAAAAGGGCCTTTTGCGGGGCATTACCCCAAAGTAATCAGCTCTTTTACCTGTAAAAAAAATTACAAATCCCCCCCACATTACATTAAAACCCACCACCCACACAACCAACCCTACTCTAAAACCTACCCAATACCCCCTTAAAAAAAACCTTACACTAACCCCTTGAAGATCACCTTACCGGGCCAAAGTCCTCAACGAAGCCGGTCTTCATCCAAGCCAGGCGAAGTGGTCCTTCAGATGGGCAGAAGTCTTCATCCAAACGGCATCTTTTATCTTCATCCATCTGGCGCGGAGTGGGTCCATCTTCAAGACATCCAACGCCGAGCATCCTCTTCAATCGACGGCTAACACAGAATGAAGGTACATTTAAGTGACGTCATACAAGATGGCGTCCCTTCAATTCCGATTGGCTGATAGAATTCTATCAGCCAATCAGAATTAAGGTAGAAAAAATCCTATTGGCTGATGCAATCAGCCAATAGGATTGAAGGTCAATCCTATTGGCTGATCCAATCAGCCAATAGAATGTGAGCTCAATCCTATTGGCTGAATGGATCAGCCAAAAGGATTGAACTTCAATCCTATTGGCTGATTGCATCAGCCAATAGGATTTTTTCTACCTTAATTCCGATTGGCTGATAGAATTCTATCAGCCAATCGGAATTGAAGGGACGCCATCTTGGATGATGTCACTGAAAGGTACCTTCATTCTGTGTTAGCCATCAAAATGAAGAGGATGCTCCGCGTCGGATGTCTTGAAGATGGACCCGTTCCGCGCCGGATGGATGAAGATAGAAGATGCCGTCTGGATGAAGACTTCTGCCCGTCGGGAGGACCACTTCGCCTGGCTTGGATGAAAACTTCTCCCGGTAAGGTGATCTTCAAGGAGTTAGTGTTAGGTGTTTTTAAGGGGGTATTGGGTGGGTTTTAGAGTAGGGTTAGTTGTGTGGGTGGTGGGTTTTAATGTTGGGGGGGATTTGTAATTTTTTTTACAGGTAAAAGAGCTGATTACTTTGGGGCAATGCCCCGCAAAATGCCCTTTTAAGGGCTATTTGTAATTTAGTGTAGGGTTGGGTTTTTTTTTATTTTGGGGGGGCTTTTTTTATTTTGTTAGGGGAATTAGATTAGGTGTAATTAGTTTAAAAATCTTGTAATTTGTTTATTACTTTCTGTAATTTAGTGTTTGTTTGTTTTTGTACTTCAGCTAATTTTAGTTAATTGTATTTAATTGTATTTAATTTAGGGAATAAATTTAATTATAGTGTGGTGTTAGGTGTAATTGTGACTTAGGTTAGGTTTTATTTTACAGGTACTTTTGTATTTATTTTAGCAAGGTAGTTATTAAATAGTTAATAGCTATTAAATAACTATTCAACCTAGTTAAAATAAATACAAACTTGCCTGTAAAATAAAAATAAACCCTAAGCTAGCTACAATGTAACTGTAAGCTATATTGTAGCTAGCTTAGGGTTTATTTTATAGGTAAGTATTTAGTTTTAAATAGGAATTATTTAGTTAATGATAGGAATTTTATTTAGATTTATTGTAATTATATTTAAGTTGGGGGGTTAGGGTTAGGGTTAGACTTAAATTTAGGTGTTAATAACTTTAGTATAGTGGCGGCGACATTGGGGGCTGCAGATTAGGGGTTAATAAAAGTAGGTAGGTGTTGGCGATGTTAGGGACGGCAGATTAGGGGTTAATAATATTTAACTAATGTTTGCGAGGCGGGAGTGCGGCGGTTCAGGGGTTAATATATTTATTATAGGGGCAGCGATGTCCGGTTTGGCAGATTAGGGGTTAAAAATTTAATTTTAGTGTTTGCGATGTGGGAGGGCCTCAGTTTAGGGGTTAATAGGTAGTTTATGGGTGTTAGTGTACTTTTTAGCATTTTAGTTGAGTTTTATGCTACGGCGTTGTACCATAAAACTCTTAACTACTGACTTTAAAATGCGGTACCAGTCTTGACAGGAGAGGGTCTACCGCTCACTTTTTGTCAGACTCGTAATACCGGCGCTATGCAAGTTCCATTGAAAAAATAGGATACGCAGTTTACGTAAGTGGATTTGCGGTATTTCCAAGTCTGGCCCAAAAAGTGAGCGGTACACCTGTACCTGCAAGACTCGTCATACCAGTGGGCGTTAAAAAGCAGGGTTAGGACCGGCCAACGCTGCTTTTTAAGCCTAACGCAAAACTCGTAATCTAGCCGATAGTGTTTATAGCCACATAATTATAGCATTCCTTATATGATTTACATTTATTTAGCCTTGGTTTGGTTTAGATCTAGCGCAATATAATCTTACTTGATTATTTTGTGAATATAATATAGATATACTGTATATAGAAATATATATGTAAATAAAAAAAGTTTATTATTTTCTATGTGAAGAACATAAGAATGTAAAATACGTGTTTTGCTCATCTGGTTTAATGATTTAGATTTTAACGTGGTCGGGTTAGAGTACATGGAAACGTAATAATCTAAAGAAGCATTATTTAAATATTACATGTGAAATATAAACTTTTTTTTTAAGAAAAATGATTAAAACTCATTTAACATATTGTAAAATATTCTAAATAATTCATAGATTATATCTATTTATTTTATAGTATGTTGATGCAAGGGAGGAAAGCATAATTCTGTCACTATATAAATCTCCTACATTGAGTATGGAGTGCAGTTCTGGGGGCCAATCTCAAAAAAAGTTCAGAGAAGGGCCACAAAACAAATAAGGGGAATGGAGAATTTATAATATGAGGAGAGGTTAGCCAAACTGGGTTTGTTTTCTCTAGAAAAAAGGCGCTTGAGAGGTGATATGATTACTTTATATAAATATATTCAAGATCCATATAAAGAGATAGAGTAAGCTCTGTGTATTCCAAGGAAATGGTTTGTGACAAGAAGCCACACATTAAGGCTGGAAGAAAGGAAATGTTATCTCCAGCAACTTAAATGTTTTTTCACTGTGATAACAGTTCATTTGTGGAACTCATTGCCTAAGGAGGTAGTAAATGCCAATACCTTAGATACATTTAAAAATGGTTTAGATACATTTCTCGTAAGAAACAGAATTCAGGGATGCTATTGCTTGTGTTAAAGGGGTCACCTTATTTAATTAATTAATTTAAGCAGTCTCTGTATATGTTGAAATCGATTGACTTCTGTCTTCTTTCAGCCTCATCTCATCTGCTAATGCTATTTACCTTAATTCTTTTGCAGTGACCAGTTAGGGACAGATATAATTGAGCCCCTGCACAGATCAACTAATTACTGTGCAGCATGTAGCAATTCCCAAAGTTTACCATCACTTTAAGGTGTGTTATGTATTTATTAAATATAAAATATTGAAAGAATTCATGTAAATAATAATTATATGTATATACTGTATTACATTATCTATAAAAAAACTAAATGTACGCTTATCTGATACATTTCTTTCTTTCCGGATATGGAGAGCAAACAACGTCATCAATTACTAGTGGGAATATTACTCCTGGCCAGCAGGAGAAGGCAAAGAGCACCACTGCAAAGCTGTTAAGTTTCACACCCCTACCCATAAGCCCCAGTCATTCAACCAAAGGGAAATGGAAAAAGGAATAACACAAAGGTGTAGAGGTGCATGAGGTTTAGTAAAAAATAACTGTCTTAATTAAGGGTGGGGTCATGGACTCTCCATATCCGGAAAGACAGAAATTTATCAGGTAAGCATAAATTTTGTTTTCTTTCCTAAGATATGGAGAGTCCACGACATCATCAATTACTAATGGGATCCAATACCCAAGCTAGAGGACACTAAATGACTAGGGAGGGAAAACAAGACAAGCAGACCTAAACAGAAGGTACCACCACTTGAAGAACCTTTCTCCCAAAAGAAGCCTCAGCCAAGGCAAATTATCAAATTTTGAAAATTTGGAAAAAGTATGCAGAGAGGACCAAGTTGCAGCCTTGCAAATCTGTTCCACAGAAGCTTCATTTTTGAAAGCCCAAGAAGAGGAAAACAGCCCTCTTGGAATGAGCTGTAATACTCTCAGGAGACTGCTGATCAGTAGTCTCATACGCAAAACAAATAATACTTCTCAACCAGAAAGAAAGAGAAGTAGCAGTAGCTTACTGACCCTTATGCTTTCCTGAGAAACAAAACGAACAGGGCAGAAGACTTGCAAAAATCCTTAGTCGCTTGTAGGTAGAATTTTAGAGCACACACAACATCCAAATTGTGCAACAAACATTCCTTATGAGAAGAAGGATTGGGAAAGAGAGAAGGAACAACAATTTCCTGATTAATATTTCTATCCGAAACCACTTTAGAAAGAAACCCCAATTTAGTACGAAGAGCCACCTTATCCACATGAAAGATAAGGTAAGGCGAATCCCACGGCAAAGCCGAGAGCTCTGAGACTCTTCGAGCAGAAGAGATAGCAATAAGAAACAAAACCTTCCAAGATAAAAACGTAATATATATGGAATGCATTGGCTTAAACCGAGCCTGCTGCAAAACTCTTAAAACAAGGTTAAGACTCCAAGGAGGAACAACAGGTTTAAACACAGGCCTGATTCTGACCAGGGCCTGACAAAAAGATCGAACATCTGGCACATCCGCCAGACGCTTGAGTAACAAAATAGATAATGCAGAAATCTGACCCTTCAGAGAACTGAATGATAATCCGTTCTCCAGACCTTCCTGGATGAAAAAAAGACAAAATCCTAGGAATCCTGACCCTACTCCAAGAGTAGCCTTTGGATTCACACCAATAAAGGTATTTATGCCATAGCTTATGATAAAAGTTTCTAGTAACAGGCTTGCGAGCCTGGAACATGGTCTCAATGACCAACTCAGAAAAACCACGCTTAGACAGAACTAAGCTTTCAAACTCCAAGAAGTCAGCTTCAGAGAAACGAGATTTGGATGAAGCAATGGACCCTAAGTTAGAAGGTCCTTCCTCAGAGGCAACCTCCAAGTTGGCAGAGATGACATCTTCACTAGGTTTGCATACCAGATCCTGTGAAGCCATGCAGGAGCTATTAGAATTACTGACGGAGCACAAACAGAGGAAACAGGTATGCTAGACTGAAATCCCAAGGAACCACCAGAGCATCTATCAGGACGGCCTGTGGATCTCTTGACCTTGAACCATACCTTGGAAGCTTGGCATTCTGCCGAGACGCCATCAGATCCAACTCCGGCACCCCCCTTTTGAGGGTTAAACTGGAGAACACCTCCAGATGCAGAGCCCAATCCCTGGGATGAAATGTCTGTCTGCTCAGGAAATCCGCTTCCCAGTTGTGCACTCCTGGAATGTGGATGGCAGATAGACAACAATTGTGAACTTCCACCCACTGAATAATCTGACCCACCTCCTTCATGGCTAAGGAACTTCGAGTTCCCCCCTGGTGGTTGATGTAAGCCACTGAGGTGATGTTGTCCGACTGGAACCTGATAAACCTGGCTAAGGTCAACTGAAGCCAAGTCATCAGAGCATTGTAAATCGCTCTCAACTCCAAGATGTTTATGGGGAGAGCAGACTTCTCCTGAGTCCATAGTCCCTGCACCTTAAACAGTTTCAGATAAAGGAATTATACTGTCCGAATCTAAGATTTCACCCTCAGAGGCTACCGACAAATCCTCCTCATCAAACTTATGAAAGTGGAAAACCTGTTTAGCAGTAGGAAGAACAGAAACCTTACTATCTGAAAGTCAAACTTTCCTCATGCGTTTTTCCTTAGCATAGGAAAAGCAGATAATGCTGCAGATATTACAGAATATACCTGGGCAGCAATTTCTGCAGGCAAATAAACTCCTCCAGGAGGCTGAGAGGAACTGCAGGGCATTGTATGTGATGCCATTGAGGCTTGGGACATTAAAGGAGAAAGCATTGCCTGAACAGCATCATCCTGAGAGACATTAGGCTCAGAAAAAAGGATCTTATCTTTACATTGTATTCCTATCAAAACCTGAAGAATTGTATAGTGAGAAAACAATTTATGCTTCAAGGCATAAGAAATATTTATTCAGAGGAACAGACCCCAGTTCCATATCCATAATAAAAAAAAATCACCAAATAACAGGAAAGAAAAATAATTTTTGAAAATGTACTGTCACTTTAAATGATCTTTAAAACTGAGCAGATTACACTCAAATAATAAAATTACTGGCACTTAAAAAACAGACACAAAAAAAACAGATAACTCTATAGCCCTTAGCGCTCAAAAAATGTGCCCCAATTAGAGCATCTGTACACCTCAAAAAGATGCTTTACTTTCCCCTCCGGAATAAACACAACTGAATACAAACAGCTAGCCAGACAGCTGAAAACGGCTCGAGCAGCCACCGTTGCTCCGGAGATATCCGAGAGTGGAAGAGGCAGAGAGACATGTGACCGGCTGAATTGAAGCTGCGCCATTAGAGAAAGCGAGTGCTTCAAAGCCTGACTATAACTCCAACAGAAAAACTAAAACCTTCAGTTGCATCTGCCTAAAGAAGTCACAAGTACATTGAGTATACGTACAGCCATGACAGCTGTGCCCCTGCTATAGGCTGGTCACCGAGTGCAAACACTGACATGTAATAATGGAACAATTAAATATCAAGAGCAAGCTTAGGATCCATAACAGCTGCCCCAATAAAACATATTAAATAGAGTTAATGCACTTAAAACACATAATTAGATGAGCCAAAATTAAAAAGTTAACCACTTCATGCCCATAAAGGGAAGTCTCTCACATAATTAAAATGCAGATAAATTCCTTTAAAGTGCAA
This sequence comes from Bombina bombina, assembly GCF_027579735.1. NCBI lineage: Eukaryota > Metazoa > Chordata > Amphibia > Anura > Bombinatoridae > Bombina > Bombina bombina. The sequence continues at coordinate 146,260,108 of NC_069503.1, read as the reverse complement.
GTCTCCCAAACCTAGAAGACAAAAGCACTTACCTGCAAATCCAGCTGTCCGGCAGGTAGACAGCTCACAAACCATGAAAGGACACATACTCCTTACAGAGACCTGTGGAAAAAGAAAGAACAGAGTAAACCTTTTCTGGCTTCCTATACCATGGGCAGCAAATATGTTAGAAAACCCAGCAAGGACTACCTCACAACTTTCTAACTGCTTTAAAGCCACCACTACTCTACTGTAGAGATTGACATGGACTACACCTATACCCAAAAATCTTGCTTTTAGCGAAAGGAAATAAAATTTTCTTCAGACACCAAACTTTCCCTCCTCTATTGACAAAGGCAAAGAGAATAACTGGGGATTATGGGTAGGAGAGTGACACTTAACAGCTCTGCTGTGGTGCTCTTTGCCTCCTCCTGCTGGCCAGGAGTGATATTCCCACTAGTAATTGATAACCTTGTGGATTCTCCATATCTTAGGAAAGAAATATTAATAATTATTATTAATATATTTATCAATATTTTATATTAACTATTTCCATGATGCGCCTTAAGATAACTTATTCTGCATGTGCGCTAACCCAACATTGTGTTAGACTTAAAGCGTGCAACCCAAAGCACATTCCGCATATTTTACATTCCAATGTTCTTCACAAAGAATTTTTTATTTTTTATTATTATTATTATTATTTATATATATATATATTTATATATATATATATTTCTCTTGTTAAGTGTATCCAGTCCACGGATCATCCATTACTTATGGGATATTAACTCCTCCCCAACAGGAAGTGCAAGAGGATTCACCCAGCAGAGCTGCTATATAGCTCCTCCCCTAACTGCCATTACCAGTCATTCTCTTGCACCCAACGACTAGATAGGATGTGTGAGAGGACTATGGTGATTATATTTAGTTTTATACCTTCAATCAAAAGTTTGTTATTTTATAATAGCACCGGAGTGTGTTATTCCTTCTCTGGTAGAATTTGAAGAAGAATCTACCTGAGTTTTTACTATGATTTTAGCCGGCGTAGTTAAGATTATATTGCTGTTTCTCGGCCATCTGAGGAGAGGTAAACTTCAGATCAGGGGACAGCGGGCAGATTAATCTGCAAAGAGGTATGTAGCAGCTTATTATTTTCTGACAATGGAATTGATGAGAAAATTCTGCCATACCGATATAATGTAAACTCAGCCTTAAATGCAGTAGCAGCAACTGGTATCAGGCTGTCATGTATGTATATTTTACACTTCAGTATTCTGGGGAATGGCACTTCACTGGAATTATACTGTGTGCATAAGACTTTAGCCTAATTTGCAGGGACTGGCAACAGGCTCTTTAATAACACTTAATTTATGTTAAACGTTTTTTGCTGGCATGTAAAATCGTTTCATTTTCTGAGGTACTGGGTGAATAAAATGTTTTGGGCATTATTTTTTCCACTTGGCAGTTGTTTTATTTAATTTATGACAGTTTACTGATCTCTCTCACTGTTGTGTGTGAGGGGGAGGTCAAAAAATTCAGTCAGAAGCTCATTGTATTTCCTGCATGATCCGGTTCATCTCTACAGAACTCAGGGGTCTTCAAAACTTGTTTTGAGGGAGGTAATCATTCACAGCAGAGCTGTGAGATTGTAGTTGACTGTGATAAAAAACGTTTATTTCTGTAACTTTTTTTTCTGCTATCAGGGTTAGTTATCCTTCGCTAATGGGAACAAGCCTTTGCTAAAATTGTGTTTTTTACAAAGATTTGATGCTATAACCTTTCAGTTTCTTAACTTTCAACTGTCATAACTCTTTCTGTGCTTCTTATAGGCACAGTACGTTTTCATATTATAGTAAATTACTTGAAAAGTATTTCCAAGTTGCTAGTTTATTTGCTAGTGTGTTAAACATGTCTGATTCAGAGGAAGACATCTGTGCTATATGTGCTAATGCCAAAAGTGGAGCCCAATAGAAATTTATGTACTAACTGTATTGATGCTACTTTAAATAAAAGTCAATCTGTACAAATTGAACACATTTCACCAAACAACGAGGGGAGAGTTATGCCGACTAACTCGCCTCACGTGTCAGTACCTGCATCTCCCGCTCGGGGGGTGCGTGATATTGTGGCGCTGAGTACATCTGGGCGGCCATTACAAATCACATTACAGGATATGGCTACTGTTATGACTGAAGTTTTGGCTAAATTACCAGAACTAAGAGGTAAGCGTGATCACTCTGGGGTGAGAACAGAGTGCGCTGATAATGTTAGGGCCATGTCAGATACTGCGTCACAACTTGCAGAACATGAGGACGGAGAGCTTCATTCTGCGGCTGACGGTTCTGATCCAAACAGATTGGATTCAGATATTTCAAATTTTAAATTTAAGCTGGAAAACCTCCGTGTATTACTAGGGGAGGTGTTAGCGGCTCTGAATGATTGTAACACAGTTGCAATACCAGAAAAAATGTGTAGGTTGGATAAATATTTTGCGGTACCGTCGAGTACTGACGTTTTTCCTATACCTAAGAGACTTACTGAAATTGTTACTAAGGAGTGGGATAGACCCGGTGTGGCAAACGATCCCTAAGGTGGAGGGAGCAGTTTCTACTTTAGCTAAGCGTACCACTATCCCGGTGGAGGATAGCTGTGCCTTTTCAGATCCAATGGATAAAAAGTTAGAGGGTTACCTTAAGAAAATGTTTGTTCAACAAGGTTTTATATTGCAACCCCTTGCATGCATTGCGCCTGTCACGGCTGCAGCAGCATTTTGGTTTGAGTCTCTGGAAGGGACACTTGAATCAGCTCCATTAGATGAGATTACACACAGGCTTAAAGCTCTTAAGTTAGCTAACTCATTTATTTCAGATGCCGTAGTACATTTAACTAAGCTTACGGCTAAGAATTCCGGATTCGCCATTCAGGCGCGCAGAGCACTGTGGCTAAAATCCTGGTCAGCTGACGTTACTTCTAAGTCTAAATTTCTTAATATACCTTTCAAAGGGCAGACCTTATTCGGGCCCGGATTGAAAGAAATTATCGCTGACATTACAGGAGGTAAAGGCCATGCCCTGCCTCAAGACAGAGCCAAACCTAAGGCTAGACAATCTAATTTTCGTTCCTTTCGGAATTTCAAAGCAGGAGCAGCATCAACTTCCTCTGCTCCAAAACAAGAAGGATCTGTTGCTCGCTACAGACAAGGCTGGAGACCTAACCAGTCCTGGAACAAGGGCAAGCAGGCCAGGAAACCTGCTGGTGCCCCTAAAACAGCATGAATTGAGGGCCCCCGATCCGGGAACGGATCTAGTGGGGGGCAGACTTTCTCTCTTCGCCCAGGCTTGGGCAAGAGATGTCCAGGATCCCTGGGCGCTAGAGATAATATCTCAGGGATACCTTCTGGACTTCAAATACTCTCCCCCAAGAGAGAGATTTCATCTGTCAAGGTTGTCAACAAACCAAATAAAGAAAGAGGCGTTTCTACACTGCGTACAAGAGCTTTTATTAATGGGAGTAATCCATCCAGTTCCACGGTCGGAACAGGGACAAGGGTTTTACTCAAATCTGTTTGTGGTTCCCAAAAAAGAGGGAACTTTCAGGCCAATCCTGGATTTAAAGATCCTAAACAAATTCCTAAGAGTTCCATCGTTCAAAATGGAGACTATTCGGACAATTTTACCCATGATCCAAAAGGGTCAGTACATGACCACAGTGGATTTAAAGGATACTTACCTTCACATACCGATTCACAAAGATCATTACCGGTATCTAAGGTTTGCCTTTCTAGACAGGCATTACCAGTTTGTAGCTCTTCCATTCGGATTGGCTACGGCTCCGAGAATCTTCACAAAGGTTCTGGGTGCTCTTCTGGCGGTACTAAGACCGCGAGGAATTGTGGTAGCTCCGTACCTAGACGACATTCTGATACAAGCTTCAAGCTTTCAAACTGCCAAGTCTCATACAGAGTTAGTACTGGCATTTCTAAGGTCGCATGGATGGAAGGTGAACGAAAAGAAGAGTTCTCTCTTTCCACTCACAAGAGTTCCCTTCTTGGGGACTCTTATAGATTCTGTAGAAATGAAGATTTACCTGACAGAAGACAGGTTAACAAAGCTTCAAAATGCATGCCGTGTCCTTCATTCCATTCAACACCCGTCAGTAGCTCAATGCATGGAGGTGATCGGCTTAATGGTAGCAGCAATGGACATAGTACCCTTTGCACGCCTACATCTCAGACCGCTGCAATTGTGCATGCTAAGTCAGTGGAATGGGGATTACTCAGACTTGTCCCCTACTCTGAATCTGGATCAAGAGACCAGAAATTCTCTTCTATGGTGGCTTTCTCGGCCACATCTGTCCAGGGGGATGCCATTCAGCAGGCCGGACTGGACAATTGTAACAACAGACGCCAGCCTACTAGGTTGGGGCGCTGTCTGGAATTCTCTGAAGGCTCAGGGACAATGGAATCAGGAGGAGAGTCTCCTACCAATAAACATTCTGGAATTGAGAGCAGTTCTCAATGCCCTTCTGGCTTGGCCCCAGTTAACAACTCGGGGGTTCATCAGGTTTCAGTCGGACAACATCACGACTGTAGCTTACATCAACCATCAGGGAGGGACAAGAAGCTCCCTAGCAATGATGGAAGTATCAAAGATAATTCGCTGGGCAGAGTCTCACTCTTGCCACCTGTCAGCAATCCACATCCCGGGAGTGGAGAACTGGGAGGCGGATTTCTTAAGTCGTCAGACTTTTCATCCGGGGGAGTGGGAACTTCATCCGGAGGTCTTTGCCCAAATACTTCGACGTTGGGGCAAACCAGCGATAGATCTCATGGCGTCTCGACAGAACGCCAAGCTTCCTCGTTACGGGTCCAGATCCAGGGATCCGGAAACGGTTCTGATAGATGCTTTGACAGCACCTTGGACCTTCGGGATGGCTTATGTGTTTCCACCCTTCCCGATGCTTCCTCGATTGATTGCCAGAATCAAACAGGAGAGAGCATCAGTGATTCTAATAGCGCCTGCATGGCCACGCAGGACTTGGTATGCAGATCTAGTGGACATGTCATCCTGTCCACCTTGGTCGCTACCTCTGAAACAGGACCTTCTGATCCAGGGTCCCTTCAAACATCAAAATCTAATTTCTCTGAAGCTGACTGCTTGGAAATTGAACGCTTGATTTTATCAAAACGTGGTTTTTCTGAGTCAGTTATTGATACCTTAATACAGGCTAGGAAGCCTGTTACCAGAAAGATTTACCATAAGATATGGCGCAAATACTTATATTGGTGCGAATCCAATAGTTACTCATGGAGTAAGGTTAGGATTCCGAGGATATTGTCTTTTCTACAAGAAGGTTTAGAAAAGGGTTTATCCGCTAGTTCCTTAAAGGGACAGATTTCAGCTCTGTCCATTCTTTTACACAAACGTCTGTCAGAAGTTCCGGACGTTCAAGCTTTTTGTCAGGCTTTAGCTAGGATCAAGCCTGTGTTTAAAACTGTTGCTCCACCATGGAGTTTGAACTTAGTTCTTAATGTTTTACAGGGGGTTCCGTTTGAACCCCTTCATTCCATTGATATCAAGTTGTTATCTTGGAAAGTTCTGTTTTTAATGGCGATTTCCTCGGCTCGAAGAGTCTCTGAGTTATCTGCCTTACATTGTGATTCTCCTTATCTGATTTTTCATTCAGACAAGGTAGTTCTGCGTACTAAACCTGGGTTCCTACCTAAGGTGGTCACTAACAGGAATATCAATCAAGAGATTGTGGTTCCATCTTTGTGTCCTAATCCTTCTTCGAAAAAGGAACGTCTGCTACACAATCTAGATGTAGTCCGTGCCCTGAAATTTTATCTACAGGCAATTAAGGATTTTCGACAAACGTCTTCCCTGTTTGTCGTTTATTCTGGTCAGAGGAGAGGTCAAAAAGCTTCGGCTACCTCTCTCTCCTTTTGGCTTCGTAGCATAATACGGTTAGCCTATGAGACTGCTGGACAGCAGCCTCCTGAAAGAATTACAGCACATTCTACTAGAGCTGTGGCTTCCACTTGGGCCTTTAAGAATGAGGCTTCTGTTGAACAGATTTGCAAGGCTGCAATTTGGTCTTCTCTTCATACTTTTTCCAAATTTTCCAAATTTGACACTTTTGCTTCTTCGGAGGCTGTTTTTGGGAGAAAGGTTCTTCAGGCAGTGGTTCCTTCCGTATAAAGAGCCTGCCTGTCCCTCCCGTCATCCGTGTACTTTAGCTTTGGTATTGGTATCCCATAAGTAATGGATGATCCGTGGACTGGATACACTTAACAAGAGAAAACATAATTTATGCTTACCTGATAAATTTATTTCTCTTGTAGTGTATCCAGTCCACGGCCCGCCCTGTCACTTTAAGGCAGGTAATTTTTCCATTAAACTACAGTCACCACTGCACCCTATGGTTTTCCTTTCTCTGCATGTTTTCGGTCGAATGACTGGTAATGGCAGTTAGGGGAGGAGCTATATAGCAGCTCTGCTGGGTGAATCCTCTTGCACTTCCTGTTGGGGAGGAGTTAATATCCCATAAGTAATGGATGATCCGTGGACTGGATACACTACAAGAGAAATAAATTTATCAGGTAAGCATAAATTATGTTATATATATATATATATATATATATATATATATATATATATATATAAAATGTTAATATAAAATAAATAGCTATACCTATAAATCTTTATGAATAGATATACAGATATAGATATCTTCAGAAATAAATAGGAATATCTATTTAGAATAAAATTTAGAATAAAATGTGAATAACACATGTGTTTTTTCTTCTGCGCTCTCTATTAAAGTCTATGAGGTTAACATGGTTAGTGCACATAGGGTTTCGCTCGCATGCAAAAGTTTTAATTTTACCTTCTAAAACACATGCTAGTACGCGCACACATAAATATGTTTTCTGGTGGTGTTATCGATCGTGCAAAAGTGTCAAATAGAGCGCCACTTGTAATCTGGTCCTTTGAGTTTAATTTCCCTTTAAAGGGCCATGGAACCCAAAAAAATTCTTTCAGAATTCAAATAGAACAATTTAAAAAAAAACAACCAATTTAATTATTTTATCTCATTTGCTTTGTTGCCATGGCATCCTTTGTCGAAAATGCTGCCTATGACCCGAAGAACACCATCCCTACCATCAAACATGGAGGTGGAAACATTATGCTTTGGGGGTGTATTTCTGTTAAGGGGACAGGACAACTTCACTGAATCAAAGGGATGATGGTCGGGGCTATGTATCGTCAAATCTTGGGTGAGAACCTCCTTTCCTCAGCCAGGGCATTGGAAATGGGTCGTGGATGGCTATTCCAGCATGACAATGACCCAAAACACATGGCCAAGGCAACAAAGGAGTGGATCAAGAAGAAGCACATTAAGGTCCTGGAGTAGCCAAGCCAGTCTCCAGACCTTATTTCCATAGAAGTTATGTGGAGGGAGCTGAAGGTTCGAGTTGCCAAACGTCAGCCTTGAAACCTTAATGACTTGGAGAGGATCTGTAAAAAGGAGTGGGACAAAATCCCTCCTGAGATGTGTGCAAACCTGGTGGCCAACTACTAGAAACGTCTGACCTTTGTGATTGCCAACAAGGGTTTGCCACCAAGTACTAAGTCTTGTTTTGCAAAGGGGTTAAATACTTATTTCACTCATTAAAATGCAAATCAATAAATAACTTTTTTGAAATGCGTTTATCTGGAATTTTTGTTGTTATTCTGTCTCTCACTGTTCAAATAAATCTACCATTAAAATTATAGACTGATCATTTCTTTGTCAGTGGGCAAACATACAAAATTAGCAGGGGATCAAATACTTTTTCCCCTCACTGTAGGTGGGTTTGCTGAAGGAAAGAAGATAGCGTAGGAGAGGTAGGTTGTTTTAAATGGCAGGGGTACCTAAGTGGTGTTTGCAGTTGTGGGGTGAGCCATATGTAGGATGTTAGAGGTAATTGAGTTTGCAAATGGGGGAAATCAAGGTTAGGGCTTGTAGGGGTGCTGAGATCAGCCATTATACTTTATGGCAGGTGGCAGATGTGGTAAGGAATAAAATGACATTAAAATGTAATTCCCCAGAAAAGGTTAAGTTGTGGGAGTTTCTTCAGTAGGTATCCCTTAGATTGAGTATTTTGGTTATGGGTAATTTGAGAGTATAGTAAGAGGACACATAGGGGTAGATCTAACAAGCAGCAGATGCTGCAATTTATCCCTGAAGTTTCAGGTCCTTCTGAAACTTAAGTTAAAGTGAATGTAAAGTTTCATCAAGTAGTGCCCATTTTTTAAAAATACTATTAAAAACAGGGGCACTTTCATTGATGAAACTTTACATTGCTCCATATTTGTAGAAATACTTACCTCTTTGTCTTGAAAGCCGCTCCAGCACTTCGCCAGCCTGCCGCAAGCCTCTTCCTACATCATAAATGACGATTTTGGCCTTCCTCCAATCACGGCGTTGCTTTAGGCAATGCTTCCCCCGGGGGGAAGCCGTGATTGGAGGATACCGGAATCATCATTGCTGATGTAGGAAGAGGCTTGCGATGGGCTGGAGTGGCTGGAGCGGCTTTCAAGACGAAGAGGTAAGTATTTCTACAAATATGGTGCAATGTAAAGTTTCATCAATGAAAGTGCCCCTGTTTTTAATAGTATTTTTAAAAACCGGCGGGCACTACTTGATGAAACTTTACATTCACTTTAATAAGCAGCAGTTGTAAGTCCTTAACATTTAGGCTGACTGCAATCATCCCGATCTGATCCAATTTGCTACAGTGAATAATTTCCGCACCACGCTTGATAAATTAGACCCACAGGCCAATTTATGAAATAAGGGCCTGGTAGGAGGAACCCTTATGCGGTATTTCTTGCCACAATTTGGGGAGGGGTTTGTGGGTTAATATGTTAAAGGGACATTTAACACTAAATAATTGCTAGATAGAATGATGCCTTCAAAGAAAAGATTAGTCTGAGAATAACATGTAGATGTATTTTTTACAGTTTCTTTAGAAGTTTAAATAGTGACAAAATAAGTTTAACGTTTTAGGGCTCCATTTATTAAGCAGCGGATTTTGCTTCGGAGCCCCATCGTTTCAGGCTCGTCTAAAACGGAAGTTAAGAAGCAGCGGTCATAAGACCACTGCTCCTTAACTTTAAATCATCCCAATATAATATGATCGGGATGATTAACAGCCTCTGCTAGCGGTCGATTGCCCGCCAATGAGTAGTGAGCGGCATTGCACAAGCATTTGACTAGAAATGCTTGTGCAATGTTAAATGCTGACAGCGTATGCTGTCAGCATTTAGCGAGGTCGAGCAGCGAATCATGTCCGCTCGACTATTGATAAATCTACCCCTTAGGCCCCTATTTAACAAAGGTCTGTCGGACCTGATCAGACAGTGCGGATCAGGTCTGACAGACCTCGCTGAATGCAGAGAGTAATACGCTCTCCGTATTCAGCATTGCACCAGCAGCTCTTGTGAGCCAATCGGCCGCTATCAGGGAGTGTCAATCAACCTGATTGCACTCGATCAGGATCAATTGCGGCTATGTCTGTCCGCCTGCTCAGAGCAGGTGGACAGGTTAATGGAGCAGCGGTCTTTAGACCGCTGCTTCATAACTGGTGTTTCTGGCGAGCTTGCAGGCTCGCCAGAAACATGGGCCCTCAAGCTCCTTCCTGAGCTTGATAAATGAACCCCCTTAGTGTCTATAAAACAATAGGCACTGCCATTTTTCTCTGTTACTTTCTCTGTTGTGGCCAATTAGGGACAGTTATAGGTAGGTCACCAGAGTGTGCAGACAATGACTGTGTAGAATATAACAGTGTTCTGCACTTCCATTTCTAACAGGAACTGGAAAGCTCACAATTTCAGAATGGAATTGCAGGAAAAGAGGACAAAATAAATAATGAAAGTATATTGCAGACTTTTTTTATATTTATGATTTATAATTTTATATTACGATCTCAGTGTTTAATGTCACTTTGAAAAAATGTGTTAAAGTCCTTCTCTAATCCGATTACTCAAATACTACAAATCTGTTCATAAGACTACACTCCTAGAATAGTGTTAGATAGACACAAAGAATAAACGAAATGACAGATTGCTCTAAACTAGCTGATTTGTGCTGTCATAAATGAACAAAACAAATTAATATCAATTTGCCAGAAATAACATGTATTTGATAATTACTACATTCATATAATGTGTTACATATAAGATCAGAAATATTGACACCAGTGTCGTTAATCTAAAACATTCAAATCAATATGTTGATATAGGTGCAAAACAATATTTATAATAAATAGCTGAAATAACAATCAGACTTGTACAAAAACTAATAAAATAAAATAATTGTTAAGTTATCTGCAACCTCTACGTGGGTATAATTCCGGAGTGAATCCCCTCTCTATTCATCTATAGGAGAAATGCAGAGTATTACATCCCATCCCATGACTCACAATCCACTAATAAGGTAATGGCAGTTAGTGGGATTAAATAATATTCTACTTGGAGAATGACGAGTATTGTGTCACGTGACTCTCAATCTACCAATTAGAATAGCAGACAGACACAAGGATTCCCAGCACTTTGTTGTAAAAGTAAACTTCTTTATTCAACACATTTTAAAATCAAAAGGCAATATCAGTAGCCACGATAAAATCAATTGTATGAGGTAGAGGGGTTTCAAAAACCCCATAGCATCAGACGTGTCTCATGCCGCTAGGGCACTTGTTCACTGATTAGAATAGCAGTTAGCTCTTGGGAATTTTTAATCTATGTTATTTAATAAAAATTATATTTGTATCAAAAACAGCACAATTGTGTGAAAACAGTTTCTTTTGAGTACACTATTGTTATAGGATATGACAATATACCTGAGTATAAGCACTTATACTGTCTTCCTCAATGATTGTAAATCCATACAGTGGTGGATAAGCTCCACAGTATTTTGTGTCCAAGAACTTTGATCAACAACTTAGATGTGCTCTGCTGGCGTCTGTTATTACGTAATATGTGCAGTATGGAATCTTCTGCAATACTCCAAATGTGCACCGGCTCCACAGCAATTTCACATCAGAGGCTATAGTATCCAGCCCTGGCTCGCTTCACCGGATTAGGCAAATACCACATTGGCCAATAATGTAGTGTAACCACTAAAAGTGTTCCTTGTTTGGGGTTGTAAGCAGGATGAAGTCATTTACGTATTTCAGCTCTCCAGCCTTTATCAAGATGACTACTTACATTCCTAGTCGTCCTTTTATACCATAACCTGTTAATTTGTTAAGGTGCATTAACCATTTACCTACTCCTTAAAGGGGGGCCAGTACTCAACACCACTTGTTAAAAATGCTTTTCTTTCTCTCAATAGGGATTTATTTGTTTGGGTAAATCAAATGTCCTCCTACATGGTTGTAGAATATATTATACTAAAAGTCCAACCTTCACAAGACATTATACGTTTCTATTCAACTTCGCAAGGGATGTGTTGCAAAGGAAAGGTGTCTAATTTTTTATATATAAAAGAGGGAATTCAATCAATTATTATAATGCATTATATAAATAATAACACACTATAAACATAAAAACTAATGTCCATACTTACACACAGAAAATGTCATCTATAAAAAATTATTTATATATATAAAAAAGCCTTCCCATATATAAAACACTAATTCTAATCATCTAATAGAAAAAGGATAATTGAAATTTAAATTTAAAAACCTTCTTGCAATTGGCTAATTTAAATCAACCAATAGGGATTGACTGATTTAAAATCAGCCAATCAGGATTAAGTGGTATCCCTATACATTGGAGTTCTGCATTTCCGGAATTTCAGTGTGCGGCATGACTGCATAAAGAGGAGGGCTTCCCAAAATGAGCCGAAGAAAAGAAGATGCGGAGTGGAGGTGGCGGAAGAGGCTGCAGAACTACGTCTCCACCACCGCGAAGATGAGCCCCCGGCACCAGGAGTCGGGATGAAGAGGGCCCAATTGTTGATGGAGATTGTGGATTGGAGGTGGTGGAAGAGGCCTCAGAAGTCCGCCTCCTCAAAGATGATCCCCCGGCGCCAGGAACCGGGATGAAGAGGCCCAACCTTGGATCAAGAGGAGCCGGATTACCCAACAGTGAGTATCCCTTTTGGGGTTAGTTAGGGCTTTTTTTTTATTTTTTATTTTCTAGCCTAGTTTATTTTTAGTTAGATTTTGTTATTTTGGGGTAGGGGGTTACTTATTTTATGGGCCATGTAGTTTATTGTTAGGTATATTGCTAGTTTTTTTATTTTGGAACTTAGCTTTCTTTCTTTTTTTGTAATTTAGATAATTTTAATTGTTTGTAATTTAGTGGGGTTAGTTTAGAGGGGGGTTAGGTGTTAGTGTAGTTCTAGTTTGCATTGGGAGGTGGTGGTTTACCTGTATGGGGGTTGATTAGGTGATTATTGGTGGTTACCATGTATTAGACCGTAATCTCTTAACCACCCCCTATACCTGTATGGGGGTTGATTAATTGATTATTGATGGGTACCATGTATTAGGCCTTAATCTCCTAACCCCCCCATACCTGTATGAAGGTTGATTAGGTGATTATTGATAGTTAAAATTTATTAGGCCTTCATCTCCTAACCACCCCCCATACCTGTATAAGGGTTGATTAGTTGATTAGGTTAGGGCCGCTTAGGGGTTAATAGTGCATTTATCTACAATTTTTTTAATATTATGCATTGTTATGTATGATGCATATTTCACTATTGTATATAAATTAATATGTATTTTTTTTTCTTGTTGTAGTTTTTTATTTTAAACATAAATATATATTTTAACATTTGTATTCATGTTACAAAAGGAATTAGTATTAGTACATGCAATATATATCCATTTAAACTAATATGCATTAAAGGGACAGTCTAGTCAAAATTAAACTTTAATGATTCAGATAGGGCATGCAATTTTAAACAACTTTCCAATTTACTTCTATTATCTAATTTGCTCAATTCTTTAGATATCCTTTGTTGAAGAAATAGCAATGCACATGTGTGAGCCAATCACACAAGGCCTTTATGTGCAGCAACCAATCAGCAGCCACTGAGCATATCTAGATATGCTTTTCAGCAAGTGATATCAAGAGAATGAGGCAAATTAGATAATAGAAGTAAATTAGAAAGTTGTTTAAAATGACATGCTCTTTCTAAATCATGAAAGAAAAAAATTGGGTTTCATGTCCCTTTAAGTGCGCCCCTTTTAGTATGTTGTCGGCAATTTGATGAGACACCTAGGGATACACTTGTTTGGGGCTGCTACCTTCTGGGAGGAATGTGGGACCAGATTTGAAGTGTCCCCCATTCTCCCAGAAGGTATTTTGCTGCCCAATGCTGCGCAAATCGCCACTTGTGCTGCACCAGATGCTTTGTTAGCATGAAAACGAGGCTCCCAATGGAGCCTATGAAGCTTGATATCGTGAGTGCAAGGCTTCAAGGCAATGCAAAGGCGAGGTCACATTCGCATTGCGTCTGACTTGTATTACCAGCACACATTTAGGTGCGCTGGTATTACTGAGTGGAGTGCAAACATCTCGCTTGTGAAAGTGCAACATTGCGCTCCACTCGTAATATTGGCCTCTATATTTTTACTTACAGATGCTTTTCATGCAAAACCTTCCAATGTATATTATTAAACCTCTTTTGTCAGACATGCGTAATGATGTCCATGTATAAAGAGGAATAAGTTAAAAAGTGGGACGTTGAGAATGTCCTTACCCAGAATACCTTGCTGAAGTAGAAATGCACTGTGCTACTAATTCTTACAGAAAAACATATCATGACTTGTCTGAATGACTAAACGTGCTACACAGTTACATTTCAGCTATTATAACCAGGTATCATTGAGAATTTCACATATCATTGTTTATATTATAAGCAGATTTAGTCTTCTGCATGTTCCTGTCTGATTGTTCACATTCTATAAGCCTTTATTACTGCAGCTTGTCTTTAATTTTCAGCCGTTTCCACGGTCCGAATGTTAAGCACACATTTTTGAAGTGAGTAATTAGTCTTATGGTTGGCAAATACATACATAAATGCCTTCAATACTTTAATTAACTTGGTGCAGAAAAATGTACAGATGCTATTCAAGATAATCTACCATGTTCCCTACATGAAAGAATAAACAATTAATTTGCACTGCGGAATTAATTGGGAATTTTTGTAATCCCATTTGTTCAGCTACAGGGGAAACAAATTAGTGAGATATATTTTTCTAGTTCAATCTCGCATGTTTGATATGTCATAATGAATTATTAAATATTAGTGTTTTATTCTTTTTAACAGAACCCCCTAACGTGCAACTGAAGACAGTCATTCAAACTCATGGCCAGTTAACGCATTTCACTAATATTTGTAATACAAAGAGACACGCAACAAAAAAGAATCATGTCAGCGAAGAACATTTTAATCAAAAAGTCAGCATGGTTTTTCTGTAGCTGTATGTGAAATGTATAGTATAATAAACAAAAAATTGAGCACTAGGAAATTAATCCAGTTTTATTAGAGAAATGCAACATGAGTCTTTTCAATATGGCAAAGTCTGCTGATCTCTGGAGAGCACTGATAATTACTACACCACAGAATGTTTCTAAATCTTTGTAATTAATTTCACATATGTTGGGCTTCATCATTCATATCCAAATCAATGTCATTATTTAAAGCAGTTGATTTTTTTATATAAAAAGCTACACATATGCATGCACAAAAATTGATTGTTTTAACCTTTTGACTTCCAGAGAAAGCTGCAATATAATGCATTGCAACCTTCGCTTCCAACTAATGGTTTAAAGAGGGTAAGAAATGTTAAATGCATTTTACTTCACCATTAACCAATTGAAGGTCAATTAAATAAAGTTATTATTAATATATATATATATATATATATATATATATATATATATATATATATATACTTCACCAGCTGGGAAACGGCACACACCAACCAATACAACCTCCTAGTGCACTGCTAATAACTTCATCCAGACTCAATGTAAACCCCTACTCGGCCAATGTATGTGGGGAATACAGATGCAGGTAAGACACAGGAATGTAGACAACAAGCCTTTTATATGCAGAATGACCCTTTTTCAAATGTCTTTGTGGCCTCCATTTGAAAAAGGCTCACTTGCAAGCCGAAACGTTATGGCTTAGGGCCTTCTGTTTGGATTTTATTCTGCATATTAAAGGTTTGTTGTCTAGATTCCTGTGTCTTGCCTGCTTCTGTGTATATATATATATATATATATATATATACAGTATATATGTGTGTGTGTGTGTACAAAAATAGAGGCAGTCACAGGAAATGTTAGGCTATGGGCAAGATTTATCAATTTGCGAGCAGACAGGATTCACAGGTTGTGAATCTTTTCGCATCTTAGCTCAAATTTTGGGGTGAATTTGTTCTCCATATTTATTATTGCGCAAGGGAACACTTGCGCAATACTGCCCCCCTACCCTCACACAACTAATTGTGGGAGAGTAAGACTTATCAATCACCCCAGTCAAATAAATTTGGGGTTATTTTTATCTGCCAACTCCAGTTTGGTGCAGACTCAAATGAGTGAGCTTACAAGCGATTAGGGCATTCGTCTCATAATAAATCTTGCCCTATGTGTAGTCATAGTAGTCTAAATACTATTTCCTGCAAGTGCTTCTGTTTTCTTGCTGTATGCTTCAAAAGTTTAGTTTCTAGGTGGATGCATAAGAAAGTTGTATTCAGTGTTAAAACACACACATATATAAATACACATACACAATCCACTGTAGCCAGGACTCTCACTATACAAAATCAAAGTCAAAATACCTAAAGGTACTCATTGGTACTTTTTTTTAGATATGTGCGATTCGTTTCGGATCGATTCGGAAATTCGGAAAATTTGGCGATTCGGATAGAACGGAATTTCCGAATTAAAATACTGCCGAATTTACCGAATAAATCCGAATTACTTCGGATTTATTCGGTAAATTCGGATGGCCATGGATTACACTACTATTGTACAGTATAAGTCTAATCCCACCTAACACTTACCAAAATTCCGAACCGAATCGAACCGAATCCAGCCGAATTTAGTACATAATACTAGTCTAATCCCACCTAACACTTACCGAAATTCCAAAATTCCGAACCGAACCGAATCGAACCAAATCCAGCCGAATTTATTCGAATCCGAATGAATCCGAAACAAATCCGAACCGAATTTATTCGAATCCGAATGAATCTGAAACAAATCCGAACCGAATTGATTCAAATTTTTCCGAATTCTAATCGCTCCAAACCGAAATTATAAAATATCCGAATCGATCCGAATTTTTTCGCCATGCACATGTCTACAGTTTTTTTTTACAAATATGTTTATTATATTC
Source organism: Bombina bombina (assembly GCF_027579735.1). NCBI lineage: Eukaryota > Metazoa > Chordata > Amphibia > Anura > Bombinatoridae > Bombina > Bombina bombina. Next base: position 146,243,716 of record NC_069503.1, on the reverse strand, counting down.
AAATGTGATGTTTTGGGATGTCACCACTGTTCTTGGGCAAACAAGAAAAACTCTGCACCACCATAAATAAAAAACTGCTGCCCTTTGTTGTATCACTATGGCAGTGCTTCTATGCCGCAAGGTGTAAGTGTCACATATTCTGCCTCCAAAATTGCCATGACAACTGAACCTAAGAAGTGTCATGTGATGCCTGTTAAAATCAACTTAAAAATGTGTAATTTGAGGAAAAATATCACTCCCTGCACTTTCCATTACAAGTCTAGAACACTAAAAAAATGCCAGCAGCATTGAGATTTTCAGGTTAAAGGGACAGTCAAGTCCAAAAAAAACTTTCATGTTTTATATAGGGCATGCAATTTTAAACAACTTCCCAATTTACTTTTATCACCAATTTTGCTTTGTTCTCTTGGTGTTCTTAGTTGAAAGCTAAAACTAGGAGGTTCATATGCTAATTTCTTAGACCTTGAAGACTGCCTCTAATCTGAATACATTTTGACCACTAGAGGGCATTAGTTCACATGTTTAATATAGATAACATTGAGCTCATGCACGTAAAGTGACCTAGGAGTGAGCATTGATTGGCTAAACTGCATGTCTGTCAAAAGAACTGAAATAAGGGGGCAGTCAGCAGAAGCTGAGATACAAGATAATTACAGAGGTAAAACGTGTATTATTATAACTGTGTTGGTTATGCAAAACTGGGGAATGGGTAATAAAGGGATTATCTTTCTTTTTAAACAACAAAAGTTCTGGTGTTGACTGTCCCTTTAATATTTTTTCTCAAACACTTTAATATAAGATTGTGTGCTATTCTTCACAAGATAACTCACCCTGCTCTATCAATTGCACTACACTTGTGATCTAGCCTTTAATGTGAAACAACATTTTGAGATTAATTTCCCTTTAAGAGAAGTCTTTCCTGAGTGACTGTGTGGGGAAATGTCCGTGCAACAGATAAGGTAAATAATAATTTGAATTTCAGCCTCTGGGGGAAGTAGAACATTTTTTTCAATATTTTCAGAGGTATTTTACTGCAAAAGCAAAATTAATAATGAATGTGCATTAAAATGTTATGTTTTCATTAATAAATTATATTTTGGATGAATCCTTAGTTTAATGTCCTTTTAAGGTTAGGGTTAGTGAAAATCTGGGGTAACTTTAAGGTTAGGTTTAGGGTTATTCAAGTGTTAGGACTATGGTTAGGTGTAGGGTAAGGGATAGGTTAGGTCTTGATTAGGGTTAGGAATAGGAATGGGCGAATGTGTTTATATCCAAATTCGAATGTTAGAAAAAATGTTATTGTAGAAATTCGATTAACATAATAGAATGTTCTTAAAAATTCGATTTTCGAATGTTATTTACAGTTTTCGAATGTCACATTCGAATTAGAATGTTACATTCGAATATCACATTTTCGAATTTGAATATTACATTTATAAAACACAGTATTAGACTAGAAATACTATTTTGAATTTGAATGTCACATTCTAATCGAATATCACATTTAAAACACGGTATTAGACTAGAAATACTATTTCAAATTCGAATGTGACATTCGAATTCGAATGTAGCATTCAAATTAAAATATTACATTTATTAAACACAGTTGTAGACTAGAAATACTATTTCAAATTTGAATGTCACATTCGAATTCGAATGTCACATTCAAATTCGAATATTACATTTCGAAATTGAATGAATACATAGCTAAACATTCTATTATTCGAACAAATATTTTCAAATTTTATTGAAAAATTCAAAAACGAAAATTCGAAAATAGAATGTTAGAATGTTATATAAACATTCGAAATTCGATTTGAACGAACAAATGTATCAAAATTTGTTTTAAATTTCGAATTTTTAGAAACATTCGCCCATCCCTAGTTAGGAATAGGGCTAGGTTTAGGCCTAGATTTTGGGTTCGGGGTAAGGTTAGGTTAAACTCACCTTTAGGACTGAATTAGGACTATTATTAGAGTTAGCTGAGTGTTAGGACTAGTGTTAAGGATTGTATACACTTTTCATGATTCCATGTACAAATAATTTAATGTACTAGCAGTTTATATTACAACTTTGCTTATTAGAGAAGATATACACTGTATGCCTACATATGTAGTAAACACATATATGCTTTTAAGAGTACTGCGTTTAAGAAATGTTACTCTGTTTTATTATTTCCTGCCTCTTCTCATAGCAGTCTTCTTATCTAGGGAAAGGGGGCCTCATTCTAATGAATGACACTACGGTAAAAATATTCTTTTATTTTGAGGACACTCTTATTTTGCAACACGCTTGCTACAAAATAATATGAGTGAGATAACACAAAGACACGTCTGCTACACTAACAGTTTTAATTATTAGCTTTACAGATTACATTAAAGGAAAGTCTTTGCGGCAACATCGTAGAGAGAGAAGCACCTGTCACATCTGGTGTGTTTTTCTATGTGATGATGCTGCATATAGCTGGGATACTACTGTCTTCCCTTGTACACTGACATTAATGCCTTATTTTAAACCCAAAGATAAGTAATGTGTTTATAGTTTAATTAGTGTCTTGCTTTTTAAGCCAAGTAGAGATGTATGTTAATTTAATAAGATCATAATAAACACTGTTATTATTATACTGCATCCTTGTGTGCCGTGTCAAATCCCCCTTTTCAGTATAGTACTATTTATAAGACCTCCGTTGCATTGACAGGTGCCAGGGCACAACAGACCAGAGGCCAGATTACAAGTAGAGCAGTATTTAATGCTCTAGGGCTGATTTATCAAAGCATCAATCTCAGTGCATTCGCTGGAGTTAATATGCTCGCCAGAGATCGTTGCAGCAAATCCACATACAACGCCCTTATTTATTAAAAAGTCTGTCAAAAACACGCACATCAAGTACGGAGCGATGAGCATCGGACTGTTGATAAATAAGAGTCATGGATGTCGCGGATATTCTGTTTTTCCAACTTTATTTATACCATACCATTACTGTCCATGAACAAGCACATTTCTCTAAAGCTAATATTTTATTTTTCATCTGTTAATGTCCAAGAAATAGCTAGATTTATACCTGAACAAACAATAATTTCTAATTGTTTTATTTATTTGTTATACAAAACATGATATATGATATTTTCACATAAATTAATGTATATTTGTATTTCTAGAAATCACGATATGACTATCTCATGTTTTTTATCTTTTTTAAAATGATTATTAATGCTAGAATGTGTACATATATCTTTGCATATACTTGTATATAAATACCTATGATACCCTGGTTACATGTTATATTCACAATTATTCTTCCTCAGGATAATAATATATTTATACTATATACATATAGTGGTATAAATAAACAGAGATATGAAAGACAACATTGTTAAAAAAAATAAAATAAAGGGACATGTAAATATGTTTGGAAAAGATTTATGACATAACACACACACACACACACACACACATATATATATATATATATATATATATATATATATATATATATATATGTGTGTGTGTGTGTGTGTGTGTGTGTGTTATGTCAGAAATCTTTCCCAAGCATATTTACATGTCGCTTTATTTTATTTTTTTAAACAATGTTGTCTTTCATATCTCTGTTTATTTATACCACTATATGTATATAGTATAAATATATTATTATCCTGAGGAAGAATAATTGTGAATATAACATGTAATCAGGGTATCATAGGTATTTATTTGCAACAATGGATATTTTCAGAGCTGGGTCAGTTTTAAACACCACCCCTACAGATGTGTTATAAAATGGGCTGGCATATACGATTACATTTCTTAATGAAAATAAAATTGAAGAGAAGGAAGAAAAACACTGAAAATATCATGACAGTAAAGATGTGATTAATTTCTGCTTTATCTGATTCATGACAGTTTAATGTTATGTGGACTATCCCTTTGAGCTATCATTTTAAGATTATATTGAATAAAACATCAATGAATTTTTTAAATCATTGTCAAAAATATTACACTGTGTGTCCTAGTCTCATCATCAATGTTTAACTTTAATACTAATTTCACATATACATACTTTCAAAGTATAATACACAATGTAACAAATGACACTTACAAGTTCTGATGAGTGATCAATGACACAAGTATCAAGCAATTTGATTCGTTAGTGATACTATACAATGTATATTTAAATAAGATTGGCTGATGTCATAAATCAAGTGATTATGCATTTCCCAATCAAAAGTGGTGGAACATTTCACTAGTTTGTGGGTTGTTTAAGAGTTTGAGTATTGCATCAAATTTGGTGCAAAGTATTGCGTCAAATTTGGTGTGAAATGCAGTGGGACTTGTTTTACATGTGTTATAACATGGTGAAATTAAATTGATCAAAAAAAAGGAAGTTAGCTATAGTATGTAATGTATTTATTTCATTTGAATCCCTATATCTACTAGCCCTGCTGCCAGACAGACAATACCTGTCATTAAAACTGCTTTTAAAATGAATCTGTCCCTTGAAATTACATGTGATTATAATATTATTATTTTACATATTATTTAGATACTGAACATGCGTCTTTGTTGTCTGTGTGATTTAGAAAGAGTATACAATTGTAATCAACTTTCTAATTTACATAAATATGTAATAAGCTTATATCTCTTGTAGCATCTAACATAACCTTTAGGGTGGCCTTAAGGGTGGTGATTTGAACGATAGGTACACTGCAGCGGAAAAGATGCAAGCGTACCTGTTGAATGTTTAATAAATTGGGAAGAGGGTCAAATAGAGTTGAATGTGAATTTGAAACATCTGGAATGATGCAAGCATCGATCTGCATCAGATTGAGATCGCGGGAGCGTATATTACGTCACACATTTCAACATGTTGATGCTTTGTTAATTACGGCGGATTCAATTTGCGTCGAATAGGACGCGAGATTCAAGTGGATTCCATCATATTATCAGTTGAAGCTTTGATAAATCGTCCCCTCTCACTTGAGAGCTAATTCCACTAAAAGTAATCTTTTTACATGTGTCGGGTAGCTTTTATAAAAAAGATTAAAGTAAACTGTTTTCACACGAGTGCTTACCCAATGTGCGCAAAAAGTCAAAGTTAGGATATTGTGCACGTGTTAAAGGGACAGTCTACACCAGAATTTTTATTGTTTTAAAAGATAGATAATCCCTTTATTACCCATTCCCCAGTTTTGCATAACCAACACAGTTATATTAATATACTTTTAACCTCTGTGACTATCTTATATCTAAGCCTCTGCAAATTGCCCCTTTATTTCAGTTCTTTTGACAGACTTGCAGTTTAGCCGATCAGTGCCTGCTCCCAGATAACTTCACGTGCACGAGCACAGTGTTATCTATATGAAATACATGAACTAACACCCTCTAGTGGTAAAAAACTGTTAAAATGCATTCTGAAAAGAGGTGGCCTTCAAGGTCTAAGAAATTAGCATATGAACCTCCTAGGTAAAGCTTTCAACTAAGAATACCAAGAGAACAAAGAAAAATTGGTGATAAAAGTAAATTGGAAAATTGTTTAAAATTACATGCTCTATCTGAATCATGAAAGTTTTTTTTTTGGCCTAGACTGTCCCTTTAATGTATTCCCCAAAGAAGTCAAAGGAGCAAAAAAGTGGAAAAAAACACCCTACTCGTGCGCAAAACCAATCGCATATTCTCAAGTGCACTAACTGACATGAAAATATTAATATTTCACATTCCAATGTTCTACATATTATACATTAGCAAAAGCTAACTATAAAATATCACCTAAACATCTTTATGTAAAAAAGAAAGATATTTTACCTCAAAATTTCCTAAGTATTCACACCTCATTGTAATGGACTTTAAGCAGCAAATCGGTATGTCTGTCCCAGGACAGGCAAGGGAGTGAGCCTCATGCACACTCATGTAATTCCCTATTCAGTTTAAGGAAGTTTACTATAAAATCTCATGAGAGTTAAGTGAAATCTCATGAGATCACAGTAAAAGAGTTCATGACCTCAGCACTGCTGATGCTGATTGTCTGCTGTTCATTTCTTCCTTCTTTTTTTTTTACCTGCAGCTGGGCTGCAGCTGAAGTATAACTTTTTGCACAGAACTTACTCTGCTGAGCTGAGGAAGTTGTGAGGTAAAATATCTTCCTTTTTTACATAGAGAAGCTCAGGTGATATTTTCCTGCAGCTTTTTATAGTTATGCTGCATCACTTTCATGTGATTTGGCATATGAGTATTATGTCAATTTAAGTTTAGGGATAGGAATAGACATTTGGTTAGAATTATGATAAGGGTTATAGTTAGAGCTTGGGATAGAGTTATGTATAGAGATAGGAATAGGCATTTGGTTAGTGTTAGGAGAGGGGTTATGGTTAGAGCTTGGGCTAGAGTTACGTTAGGGAAAACATATGTTTAGCTCAGCATTAGTAGTTTATTTCTGATGTATAGCTAACTTTCAGTATGTGTTTACCCTTTGTGCAATAAAAAGCACCCTGATGCATTGTGTGTTTTCTTATCATTAATATTAGCTTAATTTTATTAATTTCAACAAAGATAACTCTGTGCAATATTAAAGGTATTTTATCTAAAAAAATATCTAGTAAAAATCCCTGTATAAACAAGTTCATTCTGAAAGTTCCATTTCCTTCCAAGCAAGTGCACCATAAAATATTATTTCAAGGCTCATTAAGGACATATGCCTTAGTCTGTCAATCTATAAGACATGTGTAGGGGAATTCCTTCTTCTTCTTGGCTGTGTAAAAGACGTTTGCAAAATCACACTGTGTTTTTCATCATTCCGTGATTGAGAACATTTTTTCCATTTATTTTGGATCTAAATATGATTCTCCATATTATTATCAGATATCTCTCTACCAGTCGTCCCATTTGCCTCCCCTAGGAAGATTGAGCTGTCTATGAAACTTGCTACTGAGGCTGGAAAATCTAACTGATGTTGTAAGTGTTAAAGAATACTAACAAAAGTATTTTCAAAGAACAGAATCCGAAGGCTGTGTATGTGATAAACAACTATGTATTTCAAATATAATTAGAAGAAATATTGTAATATACAGGTAGTAAACCCTTTATCAAACTTGCTTGGGACTGGAACATTTTTTATTTTAGAATAGTTTGGGTTTTGGAATGTTTGGAGAGGGTATGGAACCAACTGTAAACAACAATATCTTATGTTATTTAGACAATGTTTACATGGCATAATACAGTTTATACATGTAAGCTAAAGGTAGATTTATATTATTTTCAATATTTTTGTATAAAAATACCCTCAGTAAGAGACTACAGTACTGTAATCAGTAAGATAATATTTGTTGTTTAAAATAAAAATAGAACAAAAAAAAAAAAAAACACAGGCATGGAGTTTATAATTACAGATTTAGGGATTTGTTCTTGTACATGCATTTGCTAAAAATAAAAATTCTATTGATAGTAACTTTCATAAGGAGATACCTTTTGATCTACCTGTATATATGCAACACAGAGCTGATGTGCAATTGGTCACCTGCATATGCGTGTGATATAATTGCATGTGCCGTGAGTGCCTGCAGTGACGTCACATAAAGTCACCAGCGCCTGGATGATTTAATATACATATATGCACATCAGTCTTGAAAATTGGCAGCATGCCATGCACACCTGTATTGAATTATTTTAAAAAAACGTTTTTGAAGGGGCGTGTCTGACCAGTGATCTGGTGTGGTCGCATTCTTCTGAGCTCCAGGTGAGTTCCTTATATTCCGCTGAATACGTGAAATTTCCTACAGCAAACCCACTTCATCTTGACATCTGGTTAGCAGGCTAATCTGGGACATACAACACATTTGGTTATAAGCTGTATTTTTGAATCTTGAGGTTGGAAACAGACAATCAGGGCCTTGTGCAATGGCACTTCAAAAGTGGCGCCACCCCCCTCAATCACACAAGGGTTCTTGCCTAACTCTGCCACAACAACTTTTCAATATAACTTATAACAGCGCAACTGAACTATAAACGAAGAGGACTAACTAAGATCTATAGATAGGACTGACAAAGAGTGGTCTAAAAACACATTATAGCTAAAATGGCCCCTGCTGTGGTAACTGACTCGACAGACATTCTTGGCACCCACTGGCACAAACTTGAGTTGTTATTCCAAAATCTTATTGAACGTGCTCCAATGGATTTTCTGTTGAACCGCTGCCATGTAAGGGAGATACCTACGAGAGAATTAATCATACCGACCTAATATATCAGAGGAGAGAACAAGCACACTTAAAATCCACTTCTACAGCGAAGCATGGCTCTCAAAAGAAAAAGGCGCAATTGACGATTGCTGAGCAAAGCACTAACAACAAAAAAGAAAGAGCACCAAGAACATCACAAGCAGCCAAAACTCTAGATGGCAAAGGAAGCAAACTCCTGCGGAGAGGAAGCCCTCCGATACACACAATACTAACAAGGAAGCCGGGGGGACCTCCCGAGAGAACAAAGCCGAAAACCGGACAAATTCAACATCTGCAACCCTAGACCCACTGAAAATTGGCGGATTATTTTAACTGACTGCTAGCTAGACACCCTTTATATATGGCATGGAAATCTGCATCTCATGAACTCTCCTGGAGGGACATGTAGAAAAACCGACTCCGGACTTATTCAGTCTTTAATGCAATTCTACAACCGCATGCAGGAGGGTATTTAACTATTAGGGCTCTCTCCTTTCCATATGCAAGTTTCAATGTCGGGGAAAGGACTCTACATACCATTATATGTAAGAAAGATCAGCAATATTTTCAAGATAGATGACTAAATTTGATATCGCTAGTTAAATTTTTTTTGTTTTGTTTTTGTGTGGTATTTGTGAGGTGGTATGCTTTCAGGTGTACAGTTGTTTTCTAATCTTGAAAATTCAATAAAAATATATAGAAAAATATATATATATTATTTTTTTATGGTTTAGTATGTTTGGTTTGTTTAGTTTATGTGGCCATGTTTAAAAGCCTAAAATCATACTACAAAGTTTGCTACCATCCAGTATTACTAAACTCCACATGCTTGCATTACAATATTGTATAAAACTCCTGTTTTTTACTGTAATATTTCTGATGCTACTTGTGGTGGAGACATTGATGTTATCACATTGCTATTACTATGTATATATGTGCCCTTTCTGGGGGTTCGTGGGGGGCCTCCGGGGGGCATTTAATGCAATACTGATGTACAGTAAGATATGTTTTCATCATCCCTATTTAAATGTAAGACCTATTGCCAACTTTTCCCTAATGGCCAGAGGCCGAGGCCATGGGCGCGATGCAACTAAGATTCACGCTGCTCTTAGTAAGAAGAAATAGGTCCTGGCTCAAGCTTAAAATATTGTTGGGGGAAAAAATATATTAATATAGTGGAAACTATCTTCATACACATATTCATCCTGTGGAATATCAAGTGACGTTAACATTGATTGGGCATGGTCATTTGTAACAAACAAAGGATCTATTTTACTATAATCTCAACATAGCATATGATATGTATTCCTCTATCCAACACTAAGGGGCCTATTTATTAATGTGCGAGCGGACATGATACAATGTAGCAGTTGTGCAATGTACCCCCCTGCAGATTCGCACCCAATCAGCCGCTAGCAAGGATGTCAATCAGTGCAATGGTATCAATGTAAACATTTGTATAGCTCACATAAAAAGCCAAACAAAGAATGTATCTTACAGTTATTTTACATTTAACCATTCCAAGTCTGAAAAAAATGTTTTTTAGCATTTAGCACATATATATGACAGACAGCTTAAAGGGACAGTCTAGTCAAAATTAAACTTTCATGACTAAGATAGGGCATGTCATTTTAAACAACTTTCCATTTTACTTTTATCATCAAATGTGCTTTGTATTCTTAGTTGAAAGATAAACCTAGGTAGGTTCATATGCTAATCTCTAAGCCATTGAAGGCCATCTCTTATCTAAATGCATTTGATAGTTTCTGACATCTAGAGGGCATTAGTTCATGTGTGTCACATAAATAAGATTGTGCTCACGTCCGGGGAGTTACTTATGAAAGGGCACTGATTGGCTAAAATGCAAGTCTGTCAAAAGCAATGAGATAAGGGGGCACTCTGCGGAGGCTTAGATACAAGATAATCACAGGGGTAAAAAGGGTATTAATATAATAAAACTGGGTAATGGGTAACAGAGGATTTAAACAAGATTGTTCAGATCATCAGAAATTTAAACAAGAATCTGTATATCTATCTAACAGATTACGTGAAAAAGGTTATAGTTACAGATCCATTAAAACAGCACGTTCATATGCATTAAAAAACAAACGTGAAAGTCTTCTGCAAACCAAAAACAAACTAATGGATGCCAAAATAAGATTAATCACCACCTTCAACCCTAAAATGCAAAAAAATATTGACATAGTTAATAGCAACTGGCATATATTACACCATGATCCTCTCCTATCCACTCATATAGGCAAAAGAGTTTCTGTGGGATATAAAAGGCCAAAAAATCTGAGAGACATACTAGTTAAGAGTCATTGCATCCACAATCTCTAAAAAGATACACCAAAGAAGGGAATATTCCCTTGTGGAACTTGCGGTACATGCCCCAAAGTTTGGAAAATACAATTCATAAGAGATAAATATGCTCAAATACATAATTTGACCACCTATTTCTCATGCACCACCACAGGGGTAATCTATATCCTGAAATGTCCATGTGAATTATTTTATGTGGGAATGACGACATAGACATAATGGCAATGATACCACTTTAAAATTTGCTGTCATTCAAAAAGCCTCTTTAGGAATAAGAGGCGGAAATTTTGAAAGAACCTTATTGCAAATGGAATGCAAGTGGATCCATCTGCTCAATACTTAAGCCACATGGCAGGAATGACAGTAACAGCTATACAGTATACTTATAATACACACTTGCATTTTGTGTGTGAATATCGAAACTCTTTTAACTTTATACAAATGATACACCTACCGCATTTTAATGTTCAGCATACTACAGTATGCAATAAATTTCACATATTTTCACATCATTGATCATGATTTTTCACAGCAAATACACACTTCTAGCAAAGCTTGTTTCAATTGAATTTTACAAACTTAATTTTTTTCAAACAATTTTTTTTTGAGCCAAAAATAAATCTCATTCTTGTATGCGTTAATTAGATTTGTACCTTAGTCACTATATCAGCAGCACTTGTAATATAACACATTCCCCCCACTAATAACATTTTCCATTGTTGTTTTCACCTCTCGGTTAGTTCATATTCTTGTGTTTTTTACATTCACTTAATAACACCACAGATCAATTTAAATATTTTTCCACTTCACATATAATTATTTTCAGCTATATAGTTTTGATAATGCATTTTTTCATACGTTTCAGGATGAAACATTACCAACCTGCCATTACCACCGGACCGATTTGAACTGTTTATTATAAGTAGTATTTTCATCCATAACGATACAAACATTGCCTTAGCAATTACATTCAGCTTTTATTATTCGATTCCTTCAAGTACTTTGACTTACGTGTATTGTGAAAAATGACAGAACACAACCAGGCATATACCATGTATATCCCCATGACAACCCATTTTTCAATTGCACAGCTTGCATCATTTGATAGACAGGCGTCAAAACCAATCCATAGACCTGAAGGTGGTTGCTACTCAGCCTATCACCGGTTTAGGGAGGGATCTCAGTTGCAATTTAACCTCTCTGTTTGCAGCCCTGTGCACCCCTCTGAGGAAGCATAAGAGAAACGCGGCCGCATCAGGGGACTTCCTATATCATTTTTTAACTTGCTCTTTACTTTGTTGCCTAAATATAACTAAAAATCAGTATTAAATATTAACTTTGAGTTACTCACGCTACTGCATTCCTGGCATTTAGCCAGGGCAGTATTTAGGACTATCGTTAACCGTTAAGGCTAAAACCAGCATTTAAAGTGATCACTCCTCATATTATGTTGGATCAAGGGTATATCGTTATGTTTCCTTTAAGTGTACTTAACTAATTAGGGTATTACTGTTGGTAGCATACAAACAGTGGATGCTACAAGATATTCTCTTATTTTCAACCCATATTTCAGTGTTTAATGGTAAACCCAAAAAAATAACAATTGATACTTTATAAATGCTTTAATGTACGCCACTCAATATATACATTGAAGTGAATAATATCTTTTTTTGTTCCACTCATATATTTGCTACAGTTTATACTTTGCATACTAACCAAGAGTTAGGACTATCAGTCAGTCTTGCAAGGTCAATCTTAGATTATAGCACCTTCTTTAAAGTGGAATCAACAAAGTAAACTGCAGTATGCAGAGTTAATATTCTTTATAATATAATCAACGCTAAGTATATTTCTTAGTTGGGCCTTTGTTTTCTCAATACATTGCAATATCACTGTTGGTAGCACACAAACAGTGTCTGATACAATATATTCATTTTTTACCTTTGGTCCCACAAAGAAACATTAGTACACTTGGGTTTTGATATTCTGCAAACGCTTTAACTAATATCACTCAATTTATACATTGAAACAAAAAAATATATTCGCCACGGTTTATACTGGTTATAACAAAAGTGCACCTATATACTGATCTCATTCATGCAACAAGTATTGTAGTGTTTTTAACCTATTGTAGGGCAGCAAATTATAGTTCTCATTGCTGTCTATCAGCAAATGCTTTTAAAGTACATTAAATAAAAGTTAAATTTTATGTAATTGTAAATACTATACACTTGAATTTCCCGTTACTATTTTGCTACAGAGGCATTCTTTTTTACCTATTCTTTTGGGGCTTTTGTTGAATAAATATAACAGTGTTGGTTACGCAAAATTGGGAAATAGGTAATAAAGGGATTATCTATCTTTTTAAACAATAACAATTCTGAAGTAGACTGTCCCTTTAAATGCTTCAAATGGCTGCATTTCTAATGCATTTCTAATAGTTTGGAATGAAAAGTAAATTGGAAAGTTGTTTAAAACAAAGCTGAAAATAATTGTTGATAAATAGATAACATTTTTAGCACAACAAACTGTTATGGATTATTATGGGTCTTTTATTTAAAATATATTGCTCAGTATTGTAAATACCAGTTTATAGTGGTGTTTCTTGTTTTTTCTTCTCCTTTCTTTAGTAGCTATGAAAGTTATGACATTATTTGACCTTTGCAAATGGTTAATAAGGAACCACATTTATCCTTTTAAATATTTTCTGATGTTGTTAATTCACTAATGTTGCCTATTAAATTATTCTGCAGGATCTTCTGAGAAATAATTGTGTTTACTACAAACATTACAGTAAATAACATTATGTTCTGTGTCATTTCATATTTGTCTCCAGCATATCCTGCATTATTGATGTTTTAAAATTATAAAAAGGAAAATAAAATACAAAGATAATAAAATGTGTCCAATAAATAGAGAAGTTCTTTAGTTATTGTGAAAGTTCACAATGATCCATTAACTGTTCTACAAAACTGCCTGGGACTGGAAGTGGTTTGGATTTCAGAATAGTTTTTATTGTGGAATATTAGTATATTTGTTTGCATCTGTAAAATGGGAGTAAGGGCCGATGATCTAAAGAGCCAGATCAGAGGTGGTTTTTCTCACCAATCTTCGCATTGGCTGCCCTGGTGGAATTATAATTAAAAAGGGACAGTCCCCTGTGAGTAAAGAGATTTCTGCTATTGAAAGTAATGGAACTTGCTTGAAAGGGAAACTTCACAGTATGGAGTGAAGTTAGCAATGAGCAGGGGGCGCACTTTAAAAATTAAATCCTGCAGCCAATATAAATCACATTATGCTGCTTTCTGCGTATAGCATCTTACAACCACCTATATTTTCATATGCATGTATTTTTCTATTATGGTTATAAGTACTGTGAGTGTTCTGAGAAAAGCTTGTCACCTTTTATTTTGTGAGGAAAAGCTGGGAGATCTGTACAGTAGTTCGAAAATCGTTACAGGTTTTAGCTGGGAAACGAAGGACAATTTCATATACGCCCACGTTCAGCCCATTTTAGGTAAAAACAACAATAATGTAAATTATGATTAACGTAATTATGATTAACGCTGTGCATATTAAGTACAATTTATTCCTGTGTAATTAACATACTAATTTTACGTTTTTGATAAAATATGATTTTTGGTGAAGAATTTTAGTTACAATTTTTGATGCACCTTAACAATACAATTTTTCATGTGTACTTTTGTGTGAATGGTTCAATTATTTATTTTGTAAGCTATTTAGAACACACATTTGATTGTGCACTTTTGTAATGTGTGCATCTCCTTCACATATAAAAATCCAGTATACACCCCTTAGCGAAACATCCTGTTTTCAGGCTTTAGATCATTCCATCAGGGAACTAGAAGTGCTGGTGAGCATTCTTTAATAATCTCGCCTGCCCAGAGACCTTTAGAACATTGGCCCTATGTGTTAACCATGTCATTTTCACAAAAGTTATGTCACAGCTGTGTCCAGATTTTAACCTGGGACTCCTGATTCAAAGCTCTTGTGGAAGTTTTGGAGACCTATTACCTGCAGTGGATAGCTTTCTGGTCCCACCTACTTGCTAGATGCAGGTAGTTCTGCAATCTGCTCTCCTATAAAAGGCTGCTTCACAGACCAATCCCTGCCCTGACATTTTGGTTCATCTTATTTCTGTTGTTAGCTTACTTTTTAGATTTGAAAGTGGATGACTGAAGTGCTATCTTTTCAGCCCTAAAAAATGTAAATTAGTTACCTATTGGGTTTCTAGATAATATTAATGTTTATTTTTGGTTCCCCCCCTAGACAAATTCCCTCAGACTCCCATGGGAATACACACTAATAAAATGCTGGAAAAGATAGGTTAAGTGAACCGGACAGATAGCTAAGTGAACCGGACAGATAGCTAAGCAAACCGGACAGATAGTTCAGCATGCTAATTCACTGTGGCTGAGCTCTGTAGCAACCTAAGGGTTGCAGGTTCGATCACCGGTGAGGTCAACTCAGCCTTTTATCCTTCTGAGGTCAATAAAATGAGCAGCTCCTTGAGACCCTTATGGGTGATTAGCCGCACTTTACAAGTACCCATTGCATACAAGTGAGGCTCAATAAATTTCGAACAAAAGCCCTTGATAGTCTCACAAGATTCTATTAAAAGCATATTATGTTATTATATATTATATGATATGTTTATAATCATATGAAAATGATAGTTTAATATTGAAAGTCTAAACAAAAAATGCAAAAAACCAGGCGAGTCTCCAGGCACTGTAGAATAAAAGTTCAATATTTATTGGAAACCAAAATAGAAAAATTTAAGACATAGTGAACATAAAATAAGAAAGCTGGGCTGTCTTACGCGTTTCGGCTACAGTTAGCCTTACTCATAGACAAGTACTCATAGACACGCGTTTCGGCTAACTGTAGCCGAAACGCATAAGACAGCCCAGCTTTCTTATTTTATGTTCACTATGTCTTAAATTTTTCTATTTTGGTTTCCAATAAATATTGAACTTTTATTCTACAGTGCCTGGAGACTCGCCTGGTTTTTTGCATTTTTTGTTTGGATATACACAGTTACCAGGCTCGAATCTCGGCACTCAGGTGATTAGTTGGTGTATGGGGCTACGATTGTGTAGTAGGGAAATCCCATTGGCGCAGGAGACGATTCACGTCACAAACCAGGAAGCGCCTGACCACGCTCAGCTACAGCGTGCAAACAACACAGCACTACGGAGGCTGTGAAGCGGAATGCCCATGCAGATGGATATCGGAGCACAGGTTAATGACCTCCACGAGTGAGGAGCAAGTGGAACAGCAGCGGGGCAGGATGTTATAAAGGCTCGCGGAGAAAGGCTAAAGCAGCAAGTTTGGTGAGTTATACACCACTCCGGTGTTCAGCCGTACTTAAACCTGCCACACCGCAGATTTAGCTCTGTTTATACTTTTACATACTGCATGTTTTGCACGCACAAACAGCTTCTGGACAGGATTTATTTCCCTCCCCATACACCACACACCTTGAGCAACACTGGGAAGAGTTTCTTGTTCACATAATATTGAAAGTCTGGCAAACATTATTTTGATATCCCTTTAAGCAGTCAAAGCTAATTAATCCTGGTGTTAACATCACATTTGTTCTAATATATCAAATATTCTCCATCTAATTTTAGAACAAAAATCTGAACATTCCAACAAAAGGATGTGCCAAGTCACATAGTCTCAACAAACATTAAATAGAATTAGATGCAAAAGAAGTGCAAATAATGTGTGTATTTTTGTGGGTTGCTTTATGTTTTCTTTATTGATTTTAAATGTATAGAAAACTTCTTTAATCAGCCTTTCTGTCAAATTAAGTTAATTTCACAGACAAGAAAACTAATAGAACTAACCATAAAAAGCACTATTGTTTTGAATGTCTTAAAATCATAAAACATTTAAGCTACTGATGTATGATTAGTAATACAAATATAAAGATCATTTGTCATTTAAACAAAAGGTATATCTTGTGACTTTTGAATTGCTTTCTCATTACACTTGTACATATATATTTATGTGTTTATATGTGTATATACACATATTAACATATAAATCTATATTATATACATATATATTTACAGGGAACACACAGTTCCCATAGACCGCAATGTAAAGGCCGTTTTTTTCTAACACCGACAACTTTAACCCTTTATAACAGTTTTTTGAAGTTACTTTATTATAAAATAAAGATGCTACTATTTTTATTTTTTTAAAAGGACACTACTCTAAAATTTGTGGGCAATTGGGGGGACATTTCGAAAATTAACCAGAGATTTTCAGAGCACTAATTGTAATGGCTGGTTATTTATCGCACACCTGTAAACTGGCAAATTGCCCATTTGCAGGCATGCAATAAATTAGCGCTCCACTTGTAATCTAGCCCTTGGTGCACTACTGATAGGAAACAATAACAACTTATAGCATTGAAAGTATTCTATGGCCATTGCTAAAATGTGGCTATCTCTTACCCTTTCTTTCCACTCCATTTCGTCTGTGTGCCAAGTATTACAAATTCATTTAATGCTGTGTGATTCCTAAAGTAAAAGAAAATGTACCCCGAATACCCCTAACTGCATTAACCCCTTAGCTCTCAATGCAAATACCTCTGTTACCTCCAAGGGCTTTATCCTGAGACTCCCAGTGCAAATAGCCCTTTACCATTAGACTCAAGTACAAAAACACCTTAATTGCTATTAACCTTTACAGCAACTTCCCATAAATCTACTTACCCATAAAAAATTCCCCTGCTCTGTCCTCAACACCTTAAGTAATCTCCTAAACAATCCCCCTCCTAAGTGCTTCGTTTCCTAAACCCGTTAATACAAATAAAATATGCTTTTGATTATACTGAACAAACGCAAATTACTTTTCAAATTAAAATAACCCCCCAAACCCTAAAATACCCCCTTTCACTGATTGACTACATGCTAGGACCTGTGTTACCCCAAGCCTCTACACTTATTGAGATCAATAAGTTTGTAAGGGTCTCCAGCCATTGGGAAATAATGATCTACTATTGTGTATATTGTTGATCACAATTCTGAATCTAAGTATGTTTTAATTGTCTGTTATCAATAATTTTTTACATATACTTATCTTATTATCCCTACATTACAACTAAGGCCAAGATTACGAGTGGAGCACCAAATGTGCGCTGGTATTACAAGTCAAGCATAATGCTAACGCGAACTCACATTCGCTTTGTCTGGAAGCCATGCACTCATGAAAGCGCGCTTCCCAAGGCTCCAATGGGAGCCTCGTTCTCATGCTGTGGGACAAGTCAAAGAACCTAACACATCGCATTGGAGAAGTTGTGCAGTGTTGGGTAGCAAATTAAAAATATATATGTATATGAATATATACATATATATTTATGTGTTTAAATGTGTATATATAATAATATACATATATATTTATGTGTTTAAATGTGTGTATATATATATATATATATATATATATATATATAAGAATATACATATATATTTATGTGTTTAAATGTGTATATATAAGAATCTACATATATATTTATGTGTTTAAATGTGTATATATATATATATATATAAGAATATACATATATATTTATGTGTTTAAATGTGTATATATATAAGAATAGCTTCAATAAGAGAAAGTGGAGGCTGCTTCCATAAAACAATTCCTTTATTGATTTAGTTTAAAAACGGCAAAACACAGCAAGGATAGGACATGGTGTAGAAGGCGCAGCACAGTCTGGCTTACGCGTTTCGGATGAAATCCGTAGTCATAGCCTACTGTGCTGTGCTCTACACCTGTTTAAAACTAATTAAAACAAGTGTGATTGGTGCACACATAAAGACACGCCTTCAAGTTGTAACCAATGCCTACAATGTATAAAATTAACCCACTGGTGTCTGGACCGCACCTCATAATACATAATAATAGCTTATACAATCGTAATATAAACACGGCAACAAATATGTGCAAAACCAATATTGTAGTATACTACTATACACAAGATGTCAAATCTTGGGGATAAATTAATAATAAATTCTAAATTATAGATTATATTGCCCTAATCCTGCGCATACAGGACTCCATTGGTAAAATTCTCAATATGAAAGAGTCAAATTATCCTTCCTGTCTTACCTAATGCGCTGGTGGGCAACAAAATCCAAGTGGTATACATAGTAAAAAAATAATATACTAAGAAAATATACTACAATGAATGGATATCGTGTGACAAGTGAATGAATATATTAACAAACTAATGAACATACAGTGAATAAGAATGTCATAGGGGGAGGGACCTGATGAATATAGGTGAAATAAAGATATCTATGCAAACTGACATCATAATGACATCAGATGGGAAACCCCAAAAAATCAAATGGTGCCTCCCCATGCGTAATTTGTAATATTATACCGGTTAAGCACACCTGACCACCCGATGTGTCTAGCACTATTGTTAACAAGGGAGATCTGTTTGTTAATGTGATGAATGTTACCCTACTAATTCATTCCCACAGGTTCATTACATCATATCTAGAATTTAAACCTTCTGGCACCCGAGTGCCCAAGGTGAATATCCAAAAAGCCTCGCGTCTAGCGAGCAATTGGTCCAAATTGCCACCCCTTGCAGGCCTGGAAACTTTCTCAATCGCACACCATGTAAATCCCTTAAGGTTATTGTCATGGTAGACTCCAAAATGTTGTACTATTGGAGTCGTGGATCTCTTTGTCGAGAAAGAGGAGAGATGTTCCCTAATCCTAGAATTCAGGTCTCTAGAGGTGAGTCCCACATATTGAATCTGGCACAATGTGCATTCAATCATATAGACTACCGATTCCGTTTTGCAATTCATGCACGAATTGATCTTATAGCTTTTCTTTGTTTTTACACTCATAAATTCTTTGGTCACCCTGGCAAAATCACAGGGCTTGCATTTTCTGTGACCGCATCTATACATCCCAGTATGTTTCAGCCAAGATCCCTTCTCATCTTTCTCAGTTCTTAACAAGGTTGGCGAAAGAATGGAGCCCAAAGTGGGGCTTTTTCTGTACGCACATCTGAGTCCTTGTCGGACTGTATCAACCAATTTGTCCTCAGCCTTCAATATTGGAAAATGTTTCCTAATTATCTCACATACCTGTGGATATTGGGTACTATGTGTAGTGACAAAAGTAATTCCCTGTTTGGTTGTACTGTGCTTATCTTTTGTTTTTAATAAGCTCTCTCTTGGTATTACTTGTACAGATTCTTTTGCCCTTTTAATCACTTTTTTGGGGTACTTTCTTTCCTTTAATCTCATCTCCAATTTTTTTGCCTCATTATGAAAGTCCTCATTGGAGGTGCAATTCCTTTTGATTCGTGTATATTCACCTTTTGCAATAGCAAAGGGAACATGTCTTGGATGATAACTTGGAAAGTATTCTGCCATTGGGACTACCCTCCAGGGTGATGTCCAAATAATTGATTGAACTCTGACTCGCTTCAAAAGTGAAGCTAAGTCCAATTTCATTTTGATTCAGATAGTCAATGAATCCTTGTATGTCAGATAAATTACCTGACCAAATGAAGAGAAGATCATCTATGTATCTCTTATAAAAAGAGATACATTTCCTATAGGGGTTTCTATCTCCAAAGATGTGGTAAAACTCCCACCAGCCTAGAAAGAGATTAGCAAAGGAGGGAGCAAATTTGGCCCCCATGGCGGTACCACATCTTTGGAGATAGAAAACATCCTCAAATTTGAAAAAATTGTGCGACAAAAGAAAAAGAGTGACCTTCAAAATGTATTTAATGAAATCATCAGAGTAATCAGTATTATGTTCCAGAAAAAAGGCAATGGCTTCTATCCCTTTGGAGTGTGGGATACTAGAATAGAGCGACACTGCATCCACCGTAAGCCACGTAGATTGTGGTGTCCATCTTGTTTCTTCCATAACATTAAGGATATGTTTAGTATCCCTAATGTAAGAATGGAGAGTGACAACAAGGGGTTGAAGGATCGAGTCCAACCACTCTGACAAATTACCTAGAAGGGACTCCACACCACTCACTATCGGCCGTCCCTGGACATTGTCCAAGGATTTGTGTGTCTTAGGTAAATGATGGAACAGCGGTATTTTAGGACAATCAACTAGCAAATAGTTCATTGTTGCCTGATCCACAAACCCTTGTTCTAATCCATCATCTAGAAGATGTGCTAGTTTAGAACGAAAGTGAGTGGTGGGATCCCTTTGTAAAACTAGGTAATTGTTCTCATTACATAATTGTCTGTGGCCTTCATCTATATACTGTTGTCGGTCCATGACCACAACCATTCCCCCTTTATCAGAATTTTTAATCACCAGGCTGTTATCCTCTTTAAGAGAGGCCAAAGCACTCTTCTCAGCAAGTGACAAATTGAATTTACTTGGGGGTTGATGGGCCTTTAGTTGTAAAAGATCCTTTTCAACCCTGTTGTAGAAAGTTTCAATGACTGATCCCCTGTTTTGAATAGGGTAAAATTTGGATTTCTCTTTAAATTTGGGACCCATGTTGCGGCCACCCGAGTTACCCTTTGATTCAATCTGCAGCTGTTGCAGTGTGACAGTGTCACAATTGTGTTCAAAATCAATAGGGTCCCTAGTGGTAGTATTAACATGGGTAACTGACACATCGGTATGATCAAGTGTACTCCAACCATGAAAATGTTTCTTTAAAGTCAAATTGCGTGTTAATTTATTAACATCCATGATAGTTCTAAAAACATCGAAATCTATAGTAGGAGCAAAATTTAAACCTTTATTCAAAACACTATATTGTGCAATGCTAAGCTGTTTGGAAGATAAATTAATAACGTTGCCTACAATCTTGGAATTGATTATTTGTACTTGGTCTGTGGATGGGGTTCCCTCAATTGATACTTGTCCTGGTTCTTTGTGTAGTGTGCTTTGGGCTGTGTGTTCTGTTTGTTCTGTTTCCCTCTCCCCGCTGATGCATCCTGGTCCTGGGGAAAAACCTGATTCATGGCCAGAGTGTCAGGTCTGTTTTGAAAATGCATATTAGGTGCAAATTCAGTGTAGTTACCTTGTTTAGGTTTGACTGCTACTATGTTATGTTGTAAATAGCCTTGATTAGTGCTCATAGTATCTGTATATGCTATCTGGGGGATATGTATGATGTTAGGAGGGGCAGTATCCTCATGGGCTGACCCTGGCCGGGTTTGTTCACTGATAATCTCACCCTCACTTGATCCCTCTGAATCACTACCAGAGAAGGTCACATTCTTTTTATTATTATTACTTTTGCCATCATTACCACGATTTCTACTACGATTTCTATTGCCCCTTCTCCTACGGCCAAACCTCGGTTGATTTGCCCTAAAATTCCCCCTAGCACTTTTATTCCATATATACACTGAATTGCTAGAATAATCATATTTGTCCCTAATGTATTTAGTATGTTTTGTTTCCATGATCCCAGACCTCCCCTTAGCAACCAATTCTCTCAACGTTTTATCAAATCTAGCAAAATCATTGTGACTGCTTCTCCTATTCAGTTCTATCTGTAATTCATTTATATCTGCTCTTATGCTATCCAACAACTTATTTTTATACTGTATTAGCAATTTCATAAGCCTCATAGAGCATTCAGATAGTACACTGTTCCAAGCATCTATAAAATCTTTGTCTTGTGCATCCACGTCAAAGGTCGGAAACTTGTATAGCCTTAGTCCCCTCGGTATCATACTTAGACTCAAATACTTCTCCAGTGTCCAAATATCCCACTGGGTTTTAGATTCTTTTAGTAACAATGTCTCCATTTGTTCAAACAAGGTGCTCAGTGCTAATACTCCTTTATCTTCGGAGAAGAGTCAGAGTTCAATCAATTATTTGGACATCACCCTGGAGGGTAGTCCCAATGGCAGAATACTTTCCAGGATTTTCAGAAAATCCATTTCAGGTAATTCCTTACTCTTAGGAACAAGTTGTCATCCAAGACATGTTCCCTTTGCTATTGCAAAAGGTGAATATACACGAATCAAAAGGAATTGCACCTCCAATGAGGACTTTCATAATGAGGCAAAAAAATTGGAGATGAGATTAAAGGAAAGAAAGTACCCCAAAAAAGTGATTAAAAGGGCAAAAGAATCTGTACAAGTAATACCAAGAGAGAGCTTATTAAAAACAAAAGATAAGCACAGTACAACCAAACAGGGAATTACTTTTGTCACTACACATAGTACCCAATATCCACAGGTATGTGAGATAATTAGGAAACATTTTCCAATATTGAAGGCTGAGGACAAATTGGTTGATACAGTCCGACAAGGACTCAGATGTGCGTACAGAAAAAGCCCCACTTTGGGCTCCATTCTTTCGCCAACCTTGTTAAGAACTGAGAAAGATGAGAAGGGATCTTGGCTGAAACATACTGGGATGTATAGATGCGGTCACAGAAAATGCAAGTTCTGTGATTTTGCCAGGGTGACCAAAGAATTTATGAGTGTAAAAACAAAGAAAAGCTATAAGATCAATTCGTGCATGAATTGCAAAACGGAATCGGTAGTCTATATGATTGAATGCACATTGTGCCAGATTCAATATGTGGGACTCACCTCTAGAGACCTGAATTCTAGGATTAGGGAACATCTCTCCTCTTTCTCGACAAAGAGATCCACGACTCCAATAGTACAACATTTTGGAGTCTACCATGACAATAACCTTAAGGGATTTACATGGTGTGCGATTGAGAAAGTTTCCAGGCCTGCTAGGGGTGGCAATTTGGACCAATTGCTCGCTAGACGCGAGGCTTTTTGGATATTCACCTTGGGCACTCGGGTGCCAAAAGGTTTAAATTCTAGATATGATGTAATGAACCTGTGGGAATGAATTAGTAGGGTAACATTCATCACATTAACAAACAGATCTCCCTTGTTAACAATAGTGCTAGACACATCGGGTGGTCAGGTGTGCTTAACCGGTATAATATTACAAATTACGCATGGGGAGGCACCATTTGATTTTTTGGGGTTTCCCATCTGATGTCATTATGATGTCAGTTTGCATAGATATCTTTATTTCACCTATATTCATCAGGTCCCTCCCCCTATGACATTCTTATTCACTGTATGTTCATTAGTTTGTTAATATATTCATTCACTTGTCACACGATATCCATTCATTGTAGTATATTTTCTTAGTATATTATTTTTTTACTATGTATACCACTTGGATTTTGTTGCCCACCAGTGCATTAGATAAGACAGGAAGGATAATTTGACTCTTTCATATTGAGAATTTTACCAATGGAGTCCTGTATGCGCAGGATTAGGGCAATATAATCTATAATTTAGAATTTATTATTAATTTATCCCCAAGATTTGACATCTTGTGTATAGTAGTATACTACAATATTGGTTTTGCACATATTTGTTGCCGTGTTTATATTACGATTGTATAAGCTATTATTATGTATTATGAGGTGCGGTCCAGACACCAGTGGGTTAATTTTATACATTGTAGGCATTGGTTACAACTTGAAGGCGTGTCTTTATGTGTGCACCAATCACACTTGTTTTAATTAGTTTTAAACAGGTGTAGAGCACAGCACAGTAGGCTATGACTACGGATTTCATCCGAAACGCGTAAGCCAGACTGTGCTGCGCCTTCTACACCATGTCCTATCCTTTCTGTGTTTTGCCGTTTTTAAACTAAATCAATAAAGGAATTGTTTTATGGAAGCAGCCTCCACTTTCTCTTATTGAAGCTGTCATTGTCCGGAGTTTGGCTGTTTCCTGCTGTGCATTACAAGTTTGTGTACTTCGCAAAAAATAGTGCATTGTGTGCTGTCCTACTTCCAGCAGTTCACTATTGCTAACAGGAACTGTTTTCTGCTACGTCACTGGCGGAGGGATACTGGTTTTACCGGAGGAACAAGTGTCTGGAATAAGTTGAGGCGGAGCAAGGGATCTCTGCCTCGTTCCAGAGTGTGTTTCATTGGCCAGGATTGGGCCGTGCCCCCATAGAGGCGTCCGGACAGAACCTACAGCCGCGAACGGCGATACCCGCCTTCCCCATCGGATTGGGTGAGTGAGAGCTCCACTATCTGCATAGGAGCGAGTGAATGAGTGGTACTTTAAGGAACATTGTAGTTCATGCTTTAGCACTTTGCACTTTAGGAGATATCTCTTTTTTGCTGACTATATATTACGGACTGCCGACCATATTCTGGGTTTCCTTTCTCTTGCATTTATATATAAGAATATACATATATATTTACTGGGAACACACAGTTCCCCATAGACTGCAATGTAAAGGCACTTTTCAGTGCTATTTTTTTTCTATCACCCCACATCCCCTCACTTTAACCCCTTATGACTGCTTCATGCGGTTATTTTTTAATTTATTTTTTAAAGATGATAATATTTTTTTATTTTAAGAAAGAAACTGTCCACTTCATTTGTTGGGCAATTGGAGGACATTTTTTTTTAAATTAATCAGAGCTCTGACCTAAGTGCAAAGTGCTACCACAAGCTCGGCGGGAACATGAAGCAGCCACTTGTAATGACTGGTTATTTAACATGCGCCCATAAACAGGCACATTTGCACCTTTATGGGCACACATTAAAATAGCGCTCCACTTGTAATCTAGCTTTAAGTTAGCATTTGATTCTAGTCACTTTTCTTTCATCCCTCATAATCCAAAAGAGCGCACAGTTTTTGTCTCATTACAACCAGAGACACGCACTACAATTTGGGATCTATCATTTACATATATAGGGTTTGTATATTTTTTGTAATCATTCTAAATGGATTAATGCAATTTAGTTTAAAGAAATATTGGTATTTCAAGTTATGGAGTTAATTATAATCACTGTGAAATCCCAGATTTTACATTTGGTGATGTTTCTGTGTCCCCATTTGCCCAAACAAACATCTGCTTCAAAACCGCATCCACTTTGGATATGTATAATAGAAAAAATACTGTATATTCTGCTTTCTCTCCCCCTCAACAAAAATATTGAAAGGCGTTTCTCATTTGTTTGTTTGCCTCATTGTTTGTTTTGTTGTTTTTTTAATACTTCTAAGAGCAGAAATCAAAAGTTTGCATGTGTTGTCTTTTAAAATATTTGTACTAAACAATGTCAAATGCCAATACAAGTTAAAGGGACTTTTCAATACAACAATGGCATACTTTGATTTGTTAGAGCACTTCATTTTTACATTACTTACCTTAAATAACTATGGGTCGGATTACAAGTTGAGTGATACAAACTGTGTATTACATGGTACTTTTTGACCAGGTAGTGCTATTAGTATTCAGCAATTTAGTCTTATAAGTCATTGGTTAAAAAAATTAACCAAAGACTTTATTGCGCTTAATTAGCACATACCATGCTTAGGGGTAGATTTAACAAGGCCTGAATGACCCTTGTTCCCCTTGTTTCCTCGCGAGCCTTCAGGTTAGCAGTTATGAAGCAGCGGTCTAAAGACTAATGCTCCATAACTGATTCACTGCCTCTGAGGTTGCAGTCTTCAATCCCCCGGATCCTATATGATTGGGCTGCTTGACACCCCCTGCTAGCATCCGATTGGCTGCGAATCTGCAGGGGGCGGCATTGCACAAACAGTTCGGGTGAACTGCTTGTACAATGATAAATGCCAACAGCGTATGCTGTCGGCATTCAGCGATGTCTGTCGGACGTGATACGCTACAGTGTATCATGTTGGACAGACATTGGTAAATCTTCCCCTTAGTATGTAAAGCATTAATTACAATGCTAGACATATTTCCCATGAGATTGCAATTTAAATATTGTGTGCACATAGCTGACTATAGCTGCAGAGTCATGTGTCTTATCATTGGAATGATATGGGTTTAACTGGCAAGGGCTTTAGGATGTATGATGTGGACATACAACCAGGGATTCAGTGACATGTGTCTTTGAAACATACAAAGATCATCCCATCCTAAAAAAAAAAAAAACCTCCTGCAAACTACTGCCCAAATCACTGCTTCCAATAGCTTCAAAACTCCTGGAAAAAAACTTGTTTTTGACTGCCTTTCCCGCTTCCTGTCCTCCAACTCCTTGCTTGCCCCCTGCAATCTAACTGAGACTGCCCTCACCAAGGTTACTAATTAACTTCTTTCTCCTAAACATTACAGCCACTACTTTATGCTTACCTTACTTGACCTCCCAGCTACCTTCAACACCATTGACCACTCTCTCCTCCTACAGACTCTCAGCTCTCTTGGTGTCTGTGACACTGCCCTCTCTTGGATCCTCATCTCTCTAACACAGAGCTTTCCAAACTTTTCATGTTGGTGACACACTGTTTAGTCCTACATCATTTTGCGACACAGTATTTCAGTTGTACTAGCAAACAGGAGGTTAAACTAACTTGTTTTAAGAAATACGGACACATACATAAATTATATAATAATGAAATGTATTTACAGGTAACAGTGTGTATGTGCAAGAATTAAAAAAAAGTTTAATAACACCAAAAGTTAGTTACTATTTTAATGGGCTGTATGAGGTTGATGTTATGAACACAGTTTCTGAATATTTGGTGGAATATTAGATAAAGACACTCGCATTTTATCATCATTTAAGCTGCAGCCATCAGAGCTCTGCGAGTCCGACTGACTACTGGCCGCACTGCAAACACACTGCTGTCCCACTCACTGACTACATGTGCAGTCACAAGCCGATTGAGGAGACTACATGTGCAGTCAGGAGCCAATTGTCCCACCAAAGCCACCAATGAGAATAGTTTTAGTTCCTGCTGAGCTGCGCCAATCGGTTAAGATGATCTGTGACCCACTAGGTATCAATCACGTGATATGCGTAGCAGGTAGGCGGAAAGTCAGAAACCAAATTTTTTTTATTTTTTTTTAAATGTTACCTTCAAAAAAATTTGTGCTGAAGCAGGGACACGCCTACACACTGCTGCTGATACACTAATGTGTCACAACACACAGTTTGGAAAGCACTGCTCTAACAGGTCCTTTTCTGTCTTATTTTCTGGCGACTCCTCCTCTACATTGCCTCTGTCTGTTGGAGTACCTCAAGGCTCTGTCCTGGGTCCTCTACTCATCTATATTTATGCTTCCTCACTGGGTAAACTTATCAACAGCTACGGCTTCAAATATCACGTCTATGCTGATGATATTCAGAACTACTTCTCCACCTATACTCTCTCTTCTCCTCCTGTACTTTCTCATGTCAGTGACTGCTTATCTGTCAGTTCTTCCTGGATGGCCTCTCACCACCTAAAGATTAACATGTCCAAGACTAAGCTCCTTCTAATCCCCCCTCTAGCTCTACTCCAATTTCTGACTTTTCTATCATTGTTGGGGGCACCTCAAGTCTGCTGCTTCGGAGTTACTCCAATATGTCCTTCATATGGTATATATATATATATATATATATATATATATATATATATATATATATATATATATATATATATGCTCTCTTCATCCTGCTGCAACCACCTACACAATATCTTCAAAATTTGTTCATTTCTGAGCGCTGACACCCCTAAGCAACCACTAAGCAACTAATCCACAACCTGGTAATTTCCCAACTTGACTACTGTAATAACCTACTAACTGGCCTTTCTCTCTGCTGCCTCTCCCCCCTTCAATCCATCCTAAATGCCTCTTCTAGGCTAATCCGTGACCTTGAGGTAGCAATTAGTGCTAAAAGAATTAATCAGAGATCAGACCTCTGGTTAATTTTTAAAATGTGCCAGATCTGCAGAAGAATGAGGCTCTGATCAGAGCTGAATGAATAACGCTCTCATGAGCACAAAGCTTAAGTGCAATGCAAACGAGACCTAATTTTTAACACCATCGCATATTGCCGTGCACTGGTATTACTAAATGGAGTGCAAATATCACTTTCACAGAATCTATATTTTGCACTCTACTTTTAATCTAGCCTTTAATAAGCAATAGTAAGTGTGCCACTCGTAATCTAGCCTTTATTGTGTTCCATTTATGATGAATCGGATTTCCATTTGAACTGCAAATATGAGAGATCTAGAGACTGTTGGGGGTGTCTTAATGTGTTATTTTGATTCCCACCAGGGAAAGAAAACTTTTACCATTTCCCTTTAAAAGCTGAGTAACAGTTTAAGTCATTGCCTTCACATTCCCAACCATGGTTAACAAGGTTGGTTGTGAAAAGCTCTGGAAGCCACTGCCCCAGAGTGCTCTGTTGTGGCCTTAAAAAATAGTTTATGCTGAGTGAGATCTCTGGTACGTCGGAGGCTATTAGAGTGCTATGTACAGCTAAGGACATCAGGTCCAAGACAAACATCCAAGACAATAGGGCATTTTTTGTTTTTTACTTACTTTTTTAGATGAGGTTAGACAAGACACTGGCATTTATCACTCCCATCATCTCCTGTCATCTGGTTTAAATGTCTTTCCATTTAGTTGAACTATACACACATCTCAATTCTTTACAATTGAACACACTTAATGGTAGTTTTATCTATTTAATTTGAATAATACATTTAAAATCTAACCAGGTGGTTTATAAAGAGATCTGGAATTAATTGTGCATCATTTATACCAGTACTGCCTGCCAAACAAGTGGTTACATTCACTGTATTCTGAATCTATATGTAATCTATAAATATAAAATATTCTGAATATCTTAGGAACATTAGTCATGTCATTTGTATTAGCCATCTAGGTCCTGCCATCCAGGTGCTAAAAATAATAAAGTAATATAATAAGTAGAAATACATTTTTATTGGATAATCAATGCATATTGAGAGACAAGATTTTGAGCATTCTGTCTGTGACCTCGGGTCTCAATCAATACCCAGTTCCTTCTTATCTGTGTAAGACAGAACATTAATTACATTTATTCCTATTAAAAGGTATTACTTTACTTGCTACAATACTCATATTTTGACATTCTATCATTATGTCCTAAAGTATCTGGAATTTCTCACATTGTAAACATTTAGGATTTGATGATATAAACCTCTCTTCTCAGACGAGATGATTTAAATTGATCCTCCAGTATTGCAAGATTCCTAGTCAAAAAAAGGTAGAATTTGCTATAATTCTTTGAATGGGCATTCCTTGCATTTCTGTATGTAAAGGAAAGACAATCCCAGTGCAATATAACACTGCTTGACATGAGAGTTATGCAGCATTTAAACTTTGTGCTTTGTATTTTATATTACTTTTAACTTCAGAATAACTTTTATTACATTTTAACATTGCACTTTCTATTTTGTATTTTATTTTGCATACAGCAGTGTATTTAGGATTGTGATTTTACAAATTCTGATTATGCTTTCACAGTTTCTGTGTAACTTTAACAAATAGGGGCCTATTTATCAAAGGTCTTGCGGACCTGATCCGACAGTGTGGATCAGGTCCACAAGACCTCATTGAATGCAGAGAGCAATACGCTCTCCGTATTCAGCATTGCACCAGCAGCTCACAAGAGCTGCTGGTGCAACGCCGCCCCCTGCAGATTCGCGGTCAATGGGCCGCCAGCAGGGGGGTGTCAATCAACCTGATCGTACTCAATCAGGTTGATTTCCGTCGATTCATGTCCGCCTCATCAGAGCAGGCGGACAGGGTTATGGAGCAGTGGTCTTTGTTACCGCTGCTTCATAACTGCTGTTTCTGGCGAGTCTGAAGACTCGCCAGAAACACAACCCCACAAGCTCCATTCGGAGCTTGATAAATGGGCCCCATAGACTCATACGTTATATATGTATGTGTATCTTTTACAAATTACATTGCATTTTGTATGTTTATTTATTAATTTCCATGAGCCCGATAAGTAAAGATTCTCCAGTTTGGATAGAAATTATAGTGCATACTTCAAAGGGGCTGAACTCATGTAACTCTATAAGAAAAAGGAAAGAGCCTGAAAGTCCCAAAGAGATAAGAGATGCCTTCCATATAAATTAATGAGGCTCTCTGGACAGACAAGTTCACAGGGGAGAGAAAAGTAAACAGAACACCTGGGGCTGAAATAAAATCTCAGTTTGAAGAACTACAAATTAAACTGAAATGTTTTCACTGCAATTTAATTTGATTTTGCCAGTAGTTCAGTATATATTACTTTTCTGTCAGTTAAAAAAGTGTATTGCAAATTTTGAGCAAGCTTCAATTGCATACAGCTGGCAAGATAATTAATTGAGATCAGTTTATTTAAAATACTTACAGAATGTCGCAAGAATTGTGAAAGAGTTTACGGCATATCATAGGAAATCCCCTGTTCAGCCCAGGTAACTGCACTGTCCCTCCCACTTTCTGGAGCTGTTTTATTTTACAATAGAAAAAATACAAAGTGTAATGTAATTGGTAAGAGATACACAGAAATAAGTATGATCCTAATTTGTTAAAGTAACAGAGAAACTTTCAAAACATAATTTGTAAAACCACTGCTTGATCTAGATCAAAATGTATTAAAACATAAAATAGAAAGTGCAAACCTTAAATGTAATAATACTGAATGGACCCAATGTGAAGAGTAAAGTAATATTAAAATAGAAAGCACAAAGTGTACGTTTAACAAAACTCTCATATCATGCAGTTCTATTTTGTACTGGGATTTTCTCTCACTCAAATACAGGAATGCCCATTAGATAAGACTAGCACATTTTGCCTGTCTAGAATCTGGTAATAGATGTCTGAGCTACAATTTATTTCCAATCAGGTGAATCTATTATCATCATGCCCTTTGTGCATTTTTTATATTTTTTTCCTCTTGTAGATTTTTTACATTGTTATTATTTTAGCTAGTTATTTCCCAAAATGTTCATTCTATACTCCTTTTCTTTTGTAAAACAGCTTATTTTAACTATAAGCAAGATAAAATCAAAATTAGTGCTTACTTAAGTTTTATTTTTACATAAAACTTAGAGAGTATGTAGACGTGGTCTGTCTCTGCAGGGCTCTTTGAACTAATTCCATAAACATCAAATGAGAAAAGCAATATTTCCTTTTTTTTGCAAATCAGCTTCTTCTCTAATCCTTTTATCCATTCAGTGCTGTGCCAGCATGTCCTTGCAGTTGTTTCACAAATCCTTTCAGTATCCTGGAAGTTTTTTGGACATCCTTATATTCTTGGGTATTCACAACCCTACTTTAAAGGAACTTTAATTTTAGTTGACATTAAAGGGACATTGAACCCCTTGGATCTTTGTTAAAAAAAAAGTTTACCTATGTTTTCTTTAAAATACCACAAATTGCCTAATCCAGAAAAAAACTAGGTTACAGAATTTGCTCTTTGGCCTCTTTATGAAGATTGAGACACACAATTTTTACACAAATGTTTAATGACTCTTTAAAGTTATAATATAGCACATCAAAGGGACATAATACTCATATGCTAAATCACTTGAAAGTGATGCAGCATAACTGTAAAAAGCTGACATGAATATTTCACTTGAACTGTAAAAAGATATTTTACCTCAAAATGTATTCAGCTCACCAGAGTAAGTGCTCTGGTAACAGTTATACTTCAGTTGCTGTCCAGCTGCAAGTTGAAAAAAAAAAAAACAATAGACATCAGCAGTGCTTAGGTAATGCTTTGCCTTTGCTGTGATCTCATGAGATTTTACTGAAAACTCGTGAGATTTAATAGAACTTACTTAAAGGGACATAATACGTATATGCTAAATCAATTGAAAGTGTTGCAGCATAACTGTAAAATGCTGACATGAAAATTTCACCTGAACATTATGTAAAAAAGGAAGATATTTTACCTCAAAATGTCCTTAGCTCACCAGAGTAAGTGTTCTGTAAAAATGTATCTTTCAGTCACTGCCCAGCTGCAGGTTTAAAAAAAACAGCAGCCAATCAGCATCAGCAGTGCTGAGGTCCTGAACTGTTTTACTGTGATCTCATGAGATTTCATAGTAAACTTCCTAAAACTGAATGGGGAAATAACATGAGTGTGTATTTTTTTTTACAGGTAAAAGAGCTGATTTCAAAGGGGCAATGCCCCGCAAAAGGCCCTTTTAAGTGCTATTGGTAGTTTAGTTTAGGCTAGGGTTTTTTTATTTATTTTGGGTGGGCTTTTTTTAATTTTATAGGGCTCTTAGATTAGGTGTAATTAGTTTAAAGATGTGTAATTTGTTTTTATTTTCTGTAATTTAGTGGGGAGGGTTCTTGTGATTTAGCTAATTGAATTGAATTTATTTAATTATATTTAATGTAGGGAATTGATTTAATTGTAGTGTAGTGTTAGGTGCTATGGTAACATAGGTTAGGTTTTATGTTATACGTAAATTTGTATTTATTTTAGCTAGGTAGTTATTAAATAGTTAATAACTATTTAGTAACTATTCTACCTAGTTAAAATAAATACAAACTTGCCAGTAAAATAAAAATAAACCCTAAGCTAGCTACAATGTAACTATTAGTTATATTGTAGCTAGCTTAGGGTTTATTTTATAGGTAACTATTTAGTTTTAAATAGGAATAATTTAGTTAATGATAGTAATTTTATTTAGATTTAAAAAATTATATTTAAGTTAGGGGGTGTTAGGGTTAGGGTTAGACTTAGGTTTAAAGGGTTAATAAGTTTAGAATAGTGGCGGCGATGTTGGGGACGGCAGATTAGGGGTTAATAGATATAATGTAGGTTGCGGCGATGTCCGGAGTGGAAGATTAGGGGTTAATAAGTATAATATTGAGAAAAGTCCCAACCAGAACACGACAAATTTTCAGGAGAGCTAGAGTATGAAATATAAAATATCCATTTATTGTTCAAATAGTTAAAACATAAGGGTTACAGCATACAGGACACAGAACAGCTGACGCGTTTCCTGCCTCAACGGCACTTCATCAGAGCTGTTGTACAGGTGTGTAGCATGAGTATTTAGCGTGTCAGGACCTAATATCTAACCAATCAGATCCATTCTAATATAATTCCTTCACAATTCAAAGAATCAATACAAAGCAAATCAATACAAAATATACACACAACACACAATTAATAACATCATATTATCAAAGAGGAGCACAGTATCAGTTACATATGAAACAATGAATCATTATGGTGAGTACACAAAGAATTCATTATTATAATATGAGGTTGAAAGACAGAGAAAAACATCGATCAGGCATAAGTGAACATAAATAGAACCTCATGTCATGAACAGTGTTCCCTCTAAGGCCAATTTTGTGAGCGGCACAGCAGTGAAACAGTTAATAAGGGAACTACACCTTGCAGTCTGCATTGTGAAGGGTTTGCTAATTGCTCTAATTACTGTAACTGTTTCACTGCTGGGCGGCTCACAAAACTGGTGTTAGAGGGAACAGTGGTCATGAAACATAATTGCGATAAAATGTAATTTAACCCATTAGGACACCTGTTAAGACAACAGTAATATTTAGAGCACATATCCTAATATATGCAAATATACAAATATGCAAATATCCAAACCTACAGCATTGGTGCTAGTGCGTAGATACAAAAATATGCCGCTATCAAGATGCAGAATATATTATTTAAAACATCAATACTTTAAAATATAGAAATAAATGCATCAATAAGCAGGCAAATAAATATAAATATATATAAGAGGATCATCGTCCATGCACCAAATGTCAGAGTGAAGAAAAACATACATAGAATATTTGTAACCAATTTGTATAAAGATGACAATTCATTGAAATATAAGATAAACAAAGTAATATACGTAATATACGTATACTTCCATTAAACATCTATAAAAAGTTTTAAATCACTACATTAACTTATAACAACATACAGTAATTAGTGATGTCGCAAACATAAAAATTTTCGTTCGCAAACGGCGAACACGAATTTCCGCAAATGTTCGCGAACGGGCGAACCAGGCGAACCGCCATAGACTTCAATAGGCAGGCGAATTTTAAAACCCACAGGGACTCTTTATGGCCACAAAAGTGATGGAAAAGTTGTTTCAAGGGGACTAACACCTGGACTGTGGCATGCCGGAGGGGGATCCATGGCAAAACTCCCATGGAAAATTACATAGTTGATGCAGAGTCTGGTTTTAATCCATTAAGGGCATAAATCACCTAACATTCCTAAATTGTTTGGAATAACGTGCTTTAAAACATCAGGTATGATGTTGTATCGCTCAGGTAGTGTAAGGGTTACGCCCGCTTCACAGTGACAGACCAAACTCCCTGTTTAACGCACCGCAAACAACCACAAACAGTCCATTTGCACAACCGCAAACTCCCCATTTGCACAAGGTTGGATACCAAGCTAGCCCTGTCCCGTTCCTTGTCCTCACTGATGTCATTGAAGGTCTCTTCCTCCACCCAGCCACGTACAACACCATGGGTCCCCGAAAGGTGACAACAAGCCCCCTGGGACGCCTGCTGTGTTTGGTCTTCCACCTCCTCAAAGCCACCTTCCTCCTCTGACTCCTCTTCTTCAGACTCCTCTCTCTGCGTTGCCTCTCTCTGCGTTATTATAAGGTGTGTTAAGTAGTACTATTCCTATCAGTTTAATCCCTGTTACATCCCCTATCAGGGGATATGTATATGGCATCGATTTTAGGAACCGGGAGATGGAAAAAGATGCTTGGTCGGTCCTCCTACTTCAAATTTGGGGCACTGCGCGTGCAATCTAATGTGCCACAAGATAGGAGTGGTGTGTTAAGTAGTACTATTCTTATCAGTTTAATCCCTGTTATGTCCCCTATCAGGGGACGTGTATATGGGATCGATTTTAGGAACCGGGAGATGGAAAAAGATGCTTGGTCGGTCCTCCTACTTCAAATTTGGGGCACTGCGCGTGCAATCTAATGTGCAACCAGATAGGAGTAGTGTGTTAAGTAGTTCTATTCTTATCAGTTTAATCCCTGTTACGTCCCCTTTTAGGGGATGTGTATATGGCATCGATTTTAGGAACCGGGAGATGGAAAAAGATGCTTGATCGGACCTCCTACTTCAAATTTGGGGCACTGCGCGTGCAATCTAATGTGCCACCAGATAGGAGTGGTGTGTTAAGTAGTACTATTTCTATAAGTTTAATCCCTGTTAGGTGCCTTTTTTTGGATTGGTTTTTGAAGCCACAGTGCAGCACCAGAGTCCAGAAAAATTAGGCATGTACACATGCCTGAAAAATTAGGTATTGTTGCAGCCGTTGCTGTAGCAGCGGCCAGAATAATTGATGTTTGTTTCCCAGGCAGAAAGTGCCCTAAAACATTGCGGCTTGAACCCTAGTTGGTGGCGGATAAGTCACGCAAGTCATCCGGCATTCAGAGATAAAATACAGCAGCGTGTGGACCATTTTAGCCCAAGGCAGCTCATCTCATCAGGCCTTTTTTAGTCAAATGTATCACCCACTGTCAGTCCCTTCGGGATCCAACCCTCATTCATCTTAATAAAGGTGAGGTAATCTGGACTTTTTTGACCTAGGCGACTTCTCTTCTCAGTGACAAAACCTCCTGCTGCACTGAAGGTCCTTTCTGACAGGACACTTGAAGCGGGGCAGGCCAGAAGTTCTATCACAAATTGGGATAGCTCAGGCCACAGGTCAAGCCTGCATACCCAGTAGTTAAGGGGTTCAGTTAAGGCGAGGTAGTCTGCTACCTGTCGGTCGAGTCGTTCTCTGAGGGTGGACCCCGAAGGGCTGTGGTGATGCGTAGGACTTAAAAATCTCTGCATGTCCTCCATCAACAACACGTCTGTAAAGCATCCTGTCCTTGCCGGTGTGGTCGTGGGAGGAGGAGGATTACTTTCACCTCTTCCCCTGTTAGATTCCCGTTGTGCTGTGACATCACCCTTATACGCTGTGTAAAGCATACTTTTTAATTTATTTTGGAACTGCTGCATCCTTTCCGACTTGCGGTAATTCGGTAACATTTCAGGCACTTTCTGCTTATACCGGGGGTCTAGTAGCGTGGACACCCAGTACAGGTCGTTCTCCTTCAGCCTTTTTATACGAGGGTCCCTCAACAGGCACGACAGCATGAAAGACCCCATTTGCACAAGGTTGTATGCTGAGTTACTCATGTCCCGTTCCTCGTCCTCAGTGATCTCACTGAAGGTATGTTCTTCCCCCCAGCCACGTACAACACCACGGGTACCAGATAGGTGACAACGAGCACCCTGGGATGCCTGTTGTGGTTGGTCTTCCTCTTCCTCCTCAAAGCCACATTCCTCCTCTCACTCCTCTTCCTCACAATCCTCCTACAGCGTT
Organism: Bombina bombina; assembly: GCF_027579735.1. NCBI lineage: Eukaryota > Metazoa > Chordata > Amphibia > Anura > Bombinatoridae > Bombina > Bombina bombina. Next base: position 146,207,001 of record NC_069503.1, on the reverse strand, counting down.
GCCGCAGGTCCAGCAAGCGATGCTGATAAGGCTGTTTCTGGTGGTGATGGTGACCACAACTCTTCCTCTTCACGCTCATCTATGGCAAGATCCAGCACTCTTCGCAGGGCACGCTCCAGGAAGAAAACAAATGGTATGATGTCGCTGATGGTGCCTTCGGTGCAACTGACTAGGTTTGTCACCTCCTCAAAAGGATGCATGAGCCTACAGGCATTGCGCAGGAGCGTCCAGTAACGTGGCAAAAAATTTTCCAGCTCCGCAGAGGCTGTCCTAGCACCCCGGTCATACAAATAGTCGTTAATGGCTTTTTCTTGTTGGAGCAGGCAGTCGAACATTAGGAGTGTTGAATTCCAACGTGTCGGGCTGTCGCAAATCAAGCGCCTCACTGGCATGTTGTTTCACCACTGGATATCTGAAAAGTGCGCCATGGCCGTGTAGGAACGCCTGAAATGGCCACACACCTTCCTGGCCTGCTTCAAGACGTCCTGTAAGCCTGGGTACTTATGCACAAAGCGTTGCACGATCAGATTACACACATGTGCCATGCACGGCACATGTGTCAGATTACACACATGTGCCATGCACGGCACATGTGTCAACTTGCCCAAATTCAATGCCGCCAACAAATTTCTTCCGTTGTCATAAACCACTTTGCCAATCTCCAGGAGTCAGCCACTGATCCACCTGTGCGTTCAGGGCAGACAGGAGTGCTGGTGCGGTGTGACTCTCTGCTTTCAGGCAAGTCAACCCCAAGACGGCGTGACACTGCCATATCTGGGATGTGGAATAGTACCTGGGGAGCTGGGGGTGCCGTTGATGTGGAGCAAGACGCAGCAGCAGAAGAGGACTCAGCCGAGGAGGTTATGGAAGAGGATGGAGTAGGAGGAGTAGAGGATGTGGCAGCAGGCCTGCCTGCAAGTCGTGGCGGTGTCACCAACTCCTCTGCAGAGCCACGCATTCCATGCTTGGCAGCCATCAGCAGGTTTACCCAATTCGCAGTGTAGGTGATATACCTGCCCTGACCATGCTTTGCACACCAGGTATCAGTGGTCAGATGGACCCTTGCCCCAACACTGTGTGCCAGACATGCCATTACTTCCTTTTGCACAATCGAGTACAGGTTGGGGATTGCCTTTTGTGCAAAGAAATTTTGGCCGGGTACCTTCCACTGCAGTGTCCCAATAGCTACAAATTTTTGGAATGCCTCAGACTCCACCAGCTTGTATGGTAAAAGCTGGCGGGCTAAGAGTTCAGACAAGGAAGCTGTCAGATGCCGGGCAAGGGGGTGACTTTGTGACATTGGCTTCTTATGCTCAAACATGTCCTTGACAGACACCTGACTGTGGGCAGATGAGCAGGAACTGCTCAAGGCGAGAGACGGAGTTGCGGATGGTTGAGAGGGGGCAAGGAGGACAGCAGTGGTTGATGTGGCTGAAGATGCTGGACCAGGATGAGGATGGCGGCTTTGAGTTTGTGTGCTGCTTGTACTCATGTGTTGATCCCATAGGCGTTTGTGATGTGCGATCATGTGCCTTCTCAAAGCAGTTGTACCTAGGTGGGTGTTGGACTTCCCATGACTCAGTTTCTTTTGGCACAGGTTGCAAATGGCATCGCTGTTGTCAGAGGCAGACACACAAAAAAAATGCCACACTGCTGAGCTCTGCAATGACGGCATTCTGGTAGTGGCAACAGCATGCGTTGATTGGTGTGCTGTCTGGCTGACCCCGGGTGCCGATGCATGCTGTCTGACTGTGCCACTAGCTCCTTGCGACGACCTCCCCCTGCTTCAAACTCGTCTCCTCCTCCTCTCTGTATCCCCATCTGAACTTTCCCCCTGTTCTTCTTCTCTTCTAGCGGGCACCCACGTGACATCCATGGATGCATCGTCATCATCAACCGCTTCACTTGTATCTGACAACTCAGCAAAGGAAGCAGCAGCGGGTACAACATCATCATCATCACACCGTACATCCATGTGTGTAATGCTGCCTGACTGAGACATATCCCTGTTATCTACATCTTCTGGCAATAATGGTTGCGCATCACTCATTTATTCCAACTGATGTGTAAATAACTCCTCTGACAGATCAAGTGAAGCGGCTGTGGTGCTAGTGTTGGTGGTGGCGGCAGGTGGGTGAGTGTTAACTTGAGAGGTGCCCGAAGCTAAGCTGGAGGAGGATGGTGCGTCAAGGTTCCGAGCGGAAGCTGTAGAAGATTGGGTGTCCTGTGTTAGCCAGTAAACTATGTCCTCATAACTTTTCGAGTTCAGGGTACGTGGCCTCTGAACACTGGGCATTATTCTAGGGCCAAAGGGAATCACAGTACCACGACCACGACGGCCCCTGCGGGGTGGCCTGCCTCTGCCTGTCATTTTTTTTCCGATTAGTGGTACTATGCGTGCAAGCTACTGTGACAACAGATATGAGTGGCACTGGGCACTGGCAGAAGTTGGCAGAGTAGACGCTGTAGGCCTGACACACACGCTTGCAGACAACTAACTGCTATTCAATCTATTACAGTCAAAATTGTATTTTTTTTTTTAAATGTACACTACTGTTACACCAGATATGAGTTGCACTGGTGTGACACTGTGCCCTGGCAGGCCCTGAAACGCACACGTGTGAAGGAAACTGACTGCTTTTATTTCACAGTCAAATTTCTAGTTTTTTTTTTTTAATGTACACTACTGTTACACCAGATATGAGTTGCACTGGTGTGACACTGTGCCCTGGCAGGCCCTGAAACGCATATGTGTGAAGGAAACTGACTGCTATTATTTCACAGTCAAATTTCTAGTTTTTTTTTTTAATGTACACTACTGTTACACCAGATATGAGTTGCACTGGTGTGACACTGTGCCCTGGCAGGCCCTGAAACGCATATGTGTGAAGGAAACTGACTGCTATTATTTCACAGTCAAATTTCTATTTTTTTTAATGTACACTACTGTTACACCAGATATGAGTTGCACTGGTGTGACACTGTGCCCTGGCAGGCCCTGAAACGCACACGTGTGATGGAAACTGACTGCTATTATTTCACAGTCAAATTTCTAGTTTTTTTTTAACCCCTTAATGACCACAGCACTTTTCCATTTTCTGTCCGTTTGGGACCAAGGCTATTTTTACATTTTTGCAGTGTTTGTGTTTAGCTGTAATTTTCCTCTTACTCATTTACTGTACCCACACATATTATATACTGTTTTTCTCGCCATTAAATGGACTTTTGAAAGATACCATTATTTTCATCATATCTTATAATTTACTATAAAAAAAATTATAAAATATGAGGAAAAAATGGAAAAAAAACCACACTTTTTTTTAACTTTGACCCCCAAAATCTGTTACACATCTACAACGACCAAAAAAAAACCATGCTAAATAGTTTCTAAATTTTGTCCTGAGTTCAGAAATACCCAATGTTTACATGTTCTATGCTTTTTTTGCAAGTTATAGGGCCATAAATACAAGTAGCACTTTGCTATTTCCAAACCACTTTTTTTCAAAATTAGTGCTAGTTACATTGGAACACTAATATCTTTCAGGAATCCCTGAATATCCATTGAAATGTATATATTTTTTTTAGAAGACATCCCAAAGTATTGATCCAGGCCAATTTTGGTATATTTCATGCCACCATTTCACCGCCAAATGCGATCAAATACAAAAAATCGTTCACTTTTTCACAAACTTTCGGTTTCTCACTGAAATTATTTACAAACAGCTTGTGCAATTATGGCATAAATGGTTGTAAATTCTTCTCTGGGATCCCCTTTGTTCAGAAATAGCAGACTTATATGGCTTTGGCGTTGCTTTTTGGTAATTAGAAGGCCGCTAAATGCCACTGTGCACCACACGTGTATTATGCCCAGCAGTGAAGGGGACAGGAAGCTGTCTGCAAGTACCCAGTTTGCAAAAAAAAGGGCTTTTTTGTTAGGTTTTTTTTTCTGTAGTGTAGCTTCCCCCCCTCCACAGACAAACCCCCACCACCTTACTGGTCGTTTTTTTTTTTTTTTTACTTCTACTTTACTTACTTACTTTTTTCAACATTTTTTTATTACAGATTTTGCTGTAGTGTAGCGGTTCCCACCCGCTCCCTCCCCGTGCACGTGCCCGCCCCCGCCCTCCCGTGCACGTGTGCATGTCCGTGCGCGCCCCCGGCCATCCCCGCCCACAATCCCGCCCCCCTCCACATGACCAGGGCCATCGATGGCCGCCACCCGCCTCCCTAGTCTGCTCCCACCCACCAACAAGGAAAGCCACCGATCTCCAATGCAGAGAGGGCCACAGAGTGGCTCTCTCTGCATCGGATGGCTACCAAAGGTTATTGCAGGATGCCTCCATATTGAGGCATCACTGCAATAACCAGAAAGCAGCTGGAAGCGAGCAGGATGGCTTCCAGCTGCTTTCCACACCAAGGACGTGCAGGGTACGTCCTCAGGCGTTAACTGCCTTTTTTTTACACCAGATATGAGTTGCACTGGTGTGACACTGTGCCCTGGCAGGCCCTGAAACGCACACGTGTGAAGGAAACTGACTTCTATTATTTCACAGTCAAAAAAGTGTTGTTTTTTTTTTAAATGTACACTACTGTTACACCAGATATGAGTTGCACTGGTGTGACACTGTGCCCTGGCAGGCCCTGAAACGCACATGTGTGAAGGAAACTGACTGCTATTATTTCACAGCAAAAAAAAAAAAAAGCAGACTGATGTTCTAGCCCTAAAAAGGGCTTTTTGGGGTGCTGTCCTTACAGCAGAGATCAGATGAGTCCTTCAGGACTGTAGTGGACACTGAATACACTAGCCTAGCTATCGATTTCCCTATTAAATCAGCAGCAGCTACACTGTCCCTCCTCTCACTAAGAATGCAGCTTCCGAATGAATCTAAAATGGATGCTGTCCAGGAGGTGGGAGGGTCTGGGAGGGAGGGTCTGCTGTTGATTGGCTGGAATGTGTCTGCTGACTGTGAGGTACAGGGTCAAAGTTTACTCAATGATGACGAATAGGGGGCGGACCAAACATCGCATATGTTCGTCCGCCGCGGCGAACGCGAACAAGCTATGTTCGCCGGGAACTATTCGCCGGCGAACTATTCGGGACATCACTAACAGTAATCAATATAATGATGTCTGTAACATCATTAGGAAGAGATTACCAATACTGGAAAGGGATTGTACCGCTCACTTTTTGGCCTCCCAGGACAAACTCTTAATACGGGCGCTATGGAAGTCCCATAGAAAAAAGGGTTTACAAACTTTACGCAAGTCAGTTTGCGGTAAGGCCAAACAAGTGTGCGGTACACCTATAACTGCAAGACTCATAATAGCAGTGGGCGTAAAAAAGCAGCTTCAGGACCTGTTAACGCTGCTTTTTTACCTTAACGCACAACTCATAATCTAGCCGTTTATTTATTACTAGTCCTAAAGCCCGTTCACACGGGCCATTTTTTTGCAGTACAGCGGTCTCACCCCTTGTGCTCTCTCCCTCTCTTTTGCTCTCTCTCTCCCCCTCTCTTTTGCGCTCTCTCTCTCCCCCCTCTCTTTCGCGCTCTCTCTCATCCCTCTCGTTTGCGCTCTCTCCCCCTCTCTTTTGCGCTCTCTCTCCCCCCCCTCTTTTGTGCTCTCTCTCTCCCCCCTCTCTTTCATGCTCTCTCTCCCCCCTCTCTTTTGCTCTCTCTCTCCCCCCTCTCTTTTGCGCTCTCTCTCTCCCCCTCTCTTTTGAGCTCTCTCTCTCCCCCCTCTCTTTTGCACTCTCCCTCTCCCCCCTCTCTTTTGCGCTCTCTCTCCCCCCTCTTTTGCACTCTCTCCCCCCTCTCTTTTTTGCTCTCTCTCTCCCCCTCTCTTTTGCGCTCTCTCTCTCTCCCCCATCTCTTTTGCGCTCTCTCTCTCCCCCATCTCTTTTGCGCTCTCTCCCCCCTCTCTCTCTCCCCTCTCTTTTGCGCTCTCTCTCCCCCTCTCTTTTGCTCTCTCTCCCCCTCTCTTTTGTGCTCTCTCTCCCCTCTCTTTTGCGCTCTCTCTCCCCCCATCTCTTTTGCGCTCTCTCTCCCACCTCTCTTTTGCTCTCTCTCTCCCCCTCTCTTTTGCGCTCTCACTACACCCCTCTCGTTTGCACTCTCTCCCCCTCTCTTTTGCGCTCTCTCTCCCCCCTCTCTTTTGTGCTCTCTCTCCCCCCTCTCTTTTGCGCTCTCTCCCCCCTCTCTTTTGCACTCTCTCTCCCCCCCTCTCTTTTGCATGCTCTCTCCCCCCTCTCTTTTGCACTCTCTCTCCCCCCTCTCTTTTGCGCTTTCTCTCCCAACTCTCTTTTGCACTCTTCCTAGAGGGGGAGTATGACTATTTTGAGATTATTTATATTAAATTAGGGGGAGATAGATGGTGCAAGGAATAACTAAGAAGTATCTATTATATCGTCAAGGTATAATTAGTTTTATATACACAGCACAGAGGCAGGGGAGATAAGCTACTAGTAAATGAAAGGTTATCACATAACATAGCATCTCCTACCTATACTGAGTTAGCCTACAACTCTCTTATGCAATGCATTCAAGATCCATAGAGCGTCAGATGTAATTTGCGCTATCTTCTAGGCACCTGAGCTGAAAGAGTGGATATTTGTGATATATATCTAACACCAAAGTCTGGATACATCAACATACAGTAATAACAATAGTGAGCAATCGGATGATAATAAATACACATTATACTAGTTACTAAACGTAGAGGAGAGAGGTAGTTAAAATAAAATGTTTTCTTTAAAGTTAAAGTGGGATGACCCGCGGGGTAGGCAAGAGATAACTGATATAGTATATAGCAAGATAAAATATTGGCACTAAACAGTATCTATACCATATAGAGTATACTCATATCAAGATAAAATAACTTAAGAAATAGCTATTTTAAGCAGTGATTGAAGTAAATCATAGTAAATATTTGTCCTTATAGCTCTCTGGGGTTGTTATAGCCAAACTAAATATAAAACGTAGAGAAATGTGCAGAAGACATAAACAGTAACATGAAACAGATTAGCGTGAAATAAACAATAAGGCGGGGTACATGTCTGAGCCTATAATGCTAGTACAGGTTAAAGAACCAATCCAGGTATGATCTGATAATATATATCTAAACAGAAGTTCCTTTAATAATGTTAGGAAAGTAAGCATTGACTCTGTATAAAGAGTAAAGTTGCTAACATTTCAGATTTGATATTAACATAGAAAATGTGGAGTTTTTTCCTTAGGGAAGTACATATTTTGGATACCCACATTAAAGAGCTAAGTCACAGATATAACTAGTGAGAGATAAGGAAAACTACAGGGGGGAGCTGTATAGATGTGCTAAGACAGTGATTAAGCATATACCTTAATCAGATACATAGGTGTATAATAACATTGCAAACACTGTAAAGGCCGGTAAGAGGAAAATATACATCAACATTTATGAAGATAAAGCACTCGTCCATATATCCCATACATAAAAATTACCGAAAACTGGCACTATACACCATATCATTTGAGCTAAGTAGGGAAAGAAGTGGCGCTAAGGACCCCTTATATGCCAAGTACGAAAAGGATCCCTCATACAAAGATCCAGGGGTTAGTGAGGACAGATTCGGCTAGGTAGTACTGGCGCTTGGAAGCCTAAGGGTTAATGAGTATTGTTTTTTGTAATAATTAATAAATCATAAATATTCTCAATATAGATAAGGACCTTTTAGATAGTTATATCAAGGAAAAAATGATTTCATAAAGTGATTATGAGTATTGATTAGATCAATATAAAGTACGTTAATATATTCTCAGAGGACCCTTTTTAGGTTCGGTAAAGGAGACAATAAATATAAGTTGTACTGAGATAATTCAATATAGCTATAAGCTCATGTGTATTAATCAGTTGTGTGGATCGGTATAACACTTATATGTTAAATTCTTAGATGACTAAAGCTCCCTATCACTTGAGACTAGCTCGATATAAGCAGGTTACAAAAGTGTAGGAGAATAGGATTAATCTCAAAACGTATACCAATCTATATAACAGACTGTAAGTGATTGATAAATAACATTTATTATACAAAACATCTACACAAACACTTATAAAATATACATATACAGTTGCTTATAAAATGGAAATGGGGTAAAACTAAAATTGGACGTCCAATAGTTCAAAAAATAGAGTACTAAAATTCAGATTAGAAATCACATATAAATAACCTGCTGAGATGCAGTGTAGGCATAGAGTATGTAGATAAGAAGTTTTTAAGCGGTACCTTAAAAGTTTTTAATGCCTCTCTCTACGTCTAGAGAGAGGATATTAATGTGCCACAGTGTTGATACGAATGGATCCGGTTCTCATTAAATTGTACTTGGAATATCACGCTGTCACTGTACTGGTACTTTGCGAATTCAAAGTCTCTGAAACTTTTCCTGGGCCCAGGTAGTCTTCCGGCGTCGAGGTGTTACTGCTTCGGTGATGCGGTCTGTATTCTAAAATCACGCCTTTGTTGTGTTCCGGCGTTGCAGATCTGATCCGCCTGTTGTATGTAGCAGAGGGCGGTTTTTAGTGGTGAGCCCCTGTCTTCTTCTTGTGATGTAAGTCCTAACGTCAAGCTTTTTAGTTGTTGGCCCTTTTTTCCTGGTAGCAAGTTTTTATAGGCTGTGTCCAACTTTAGGATGGGCTGGTTTCCACTGGTTATATCCCTCTTTATGATCAATCCGGGTTGAGGGTCTGTAAATCCGTAAGGTGCACTGTATTATTTCACAGCTGCTCGTCAGTTGTTGGTATTGAGTAGAAAATTTAGCAATTCAGTTCGACATGTTTCACCCCTCACTCGGGGCTTTTTCAAGAATCCACTCTGGGCTCCTTCTACGGCACACATCACGTAGAGGGAGCCCAGAGTGGAATAACTTACAAGTTGGACAAAAACACAGACACCTAGAAAACTGCAGGGACTACTGCATGATGTTTTATGTGCATATATTATCTTTATTTAGTAAGTGCATCCACATATGTTTAATTATTATTATTGAAATATAACACCACTTTGAATCGAGGTTGTACTTGATATTTTAGATGTAATATTTGAAGAATGCACCTTAAGAATCCAAAGTTTGCATGTGCCCTAACCTGACCACATTAAGATCTAAACGGAGAAACACGATGCATAAAATGCATATTTTACATTCCTAAGTTCTTCATATAGTATGTATATATGTATATATATATGTATATATATATATATATATATATATAAAATCGTGTATTTAAAGGGACACTAAACCCAAATTCTTTCTTTCATGATTCAGATAGAGCATGCAATTTTTAGCAACTTTCTAATTTACTCCTATTATCAATTGCTCTTCGTTCTCTTGCTATCTCTATTTAAAAAGCAGGAATGTGATGCAGAGGAGCCGGCCCATTTTTGATTGAGAACCTGGGTTATGTTTGCTTATTGGTGGGTAAATGCAAGCCTCCAATAAGCAAGCGCTATCCATGGTGCTGAACTTAAAATGGGCTGGCTGCTAAGATTTACATTCCTGCTTTTAAAATAAAGATAGCAAGAGAACGAAAAAAATGGTTAAATGCAAAAAGCTTTGCATGACTTGTTGGGTGTTAGGATTTTTTTGCACTTTTTGCTCATGTATGGTTATTGAGCGTGTGCAAAAACCTTTTACTTTCTACTTGTAGTAAATGCGGTATCCAACGCTCGCAAAAAGTCGAGCGTAGTTAGCTTATGATCGGGAACGATAAATAGCACTATATTCTAAATCTAGCTCTTAGTTTGGTACCAAGTTTATATGAGTCCTGGGTACAAATATACACATTGCTCTTTCTCTTATATAGTAATGCTGGGTTGGGATTTGGGATGGGAAGATGCTTTCAAATAATAAAATAATGTATATAGGTCATAGTATTTTAACAACACGAGAAGACATTTAAAAAAAATAGCAAGTCTTGGAACTTAATCGCATTAACTATTTTTTCCATTGGATTCCCTTTAAAAAATGCTTTGTCTATTTATTAATAGATAAATAAATACAATCATTAGCAATAATACGACTGCAGTGATATTATATCAGTTATTTTGCAATAGCTACAATGAACATAATGGGTCCATTTAACAATGGCTGGATGGACAAGGGCAGACATCTCTGCCCCTGTCTACCCAGCATTGCGGCTAGCTGGCAGCAACACTTTACTTGCATTTATCATTACACAAGTTGCTGCTTGCTCAACACAGCTAGCTTACTACTCATGTATGGCCAATGAAGTACAAGCAGGAGCTGTCAATCACCCCAGTAAGAGAAGTCTGGGGGATAGAGAAATGCAACTTTAAAGTTGATGTAGTAGGTTAGGAAGAAACGGCCTGATGGGATTTCAAAGCTGCATTGACAGGTGCTCTTGCAGTCTAAAGGTGCTCCAAAGCTGCATTGGCAGGTGCTGTAGTCTAAAGTTGCTCCAAAGCTGCATTGACAGGTGCTCCTGCAGTCTAAAGGTGCTCCAAAGCTGCATTTGCAGCTTCTTACATCATGGGTGCAGTGTCTCTGTAAGTACAAACTTCCATTGATCCTAACACTAACCATAATCCTAACCTTAGACTTAACCCTACCCCTTATTACCACAATATTACCAGATGCATTTGCCCTTAAAATTGTCATTGAGATAATTGACAAGGACATCTTCACAGTGGTATTTTAAGGATATTAAGATGTCACAATTAATAGACATAACATTATATTATGTTATATTTATTATTAATACATGTAATTAATTATTTTTATTAAATGGGATATTCATATTTTGTATATAAGTTGTATTATATATAATTTTGTTTTGTTTTTATATAAACACATTTATTGACACATCGATTTGACCTCTAACTATTAACTTAAAAACAAAGAAAGATTAATACAAAATAGAAGGAAAACTTTGCACTACATATTAGGGGTGAAATGTTAGTTATCTTCACAATTTTAGTGAAGTCCAAAATGATAGATTTAATCTACCACTTACTTTTTATAGATATGTTCTATAAATTGCTACTTACTTTAGACAGTCTTTATAAAAACATCAGACTCAAACTTTAGATACAGCTTTTGAATCTTGTGTTAGATTATCAGTTGATTAACTTTTTTTATGACTTGGCTAACCTGTTGCTCTGGTGGCAGGAGATTGGGACAATAAACAATATTAGATCTATTTGGGAGAAAGCTTTTACTTTGACAAAGTGTAGTGTCCTTTTTATATGTCATACCACATCATCTCAAGCTCACATATCAGTTACATGTTTCACAATTAAAGGTGCATAGTGATAGCTATTTAAGTTCTTACCTAAATCAATCTAATTGTCACAGTCTTATTTGTGTGTGTGTGTGTGTGTGAGAGATTCCTTTTTAACCTAGAAGAATATTCATGATAGTCAAATATGGGCCACAGTGAAATAATGGTTAAGACCTATATATTCTCATTAAGACCATTATAAAGAGATAACCATATTAATATCTCACTCTAAGCTATTTAGTATGAACCCCTGCTTTGTTTAAAAATGTTTCCTTTGCAGCAAGTTTTATGTGATGGAACTGAAGAGGTTTAACTCACAGCATGATATAACTCGTTTGTTAATGGAACAGACAAATCATTTCTTGGAAGCTCAGTTTTCTGGGATATTTTTTTTTTTTTTATTAATGCAGCTGGCTCATTGTTGTCTCTTAATAACAGTAAGGTCAAGTTTCCAGCCATAACTAGCTGTGTCAGTACAAATGTAAAGACAATGCAGCATGGTCAAACATAAAAAAACAAATATATCTTCAGAGCCTTAAAGTGTTTGCAGTTTAATTGAGCAAAAGATCGTTATTGGCTAAAAGTACCTATGTGAATACCAATAAGGAGCTGATTTTTCAGTTGAGATTGTATGGAGTTTTTTTTTTTTTTAAAGAAGGGGATTGGCTGATACACTAAGACATGTGGTTAGCAGTAGGAGATATGATTGGCTGGTTATAAAAATGATTAATTACAATGTGAAAAAAACAAGGACTGGTATCTATTATTTCAATGGACAACTAAATTATTATTTAGACATGTATGAATCACATTCTTGGGGCCTAATAGAAATTTCATTCACCTATTTCATTTAAAAATAAAAATTATACCAATATTTCAAGTTACAAAGTTTCATGTTTTTACCCTTATTATAGACTTTATATTTGAGCTTTTTCTAGGGCATCAATGCCTAAAAGCTTCATTGTGATCTTCCAGTAGATCTCAGTGCAGACCAGTAAATCTGAGGATTGTTGTTTGATTTTCCATTTTCAACACTGTCAGTTGTAATAACAGTGTATCCACTTAAAAGAATCATGTGACTGTTTCGTACAAGGTACACTATGCACCACAACTTTGATCTCAAGAGCAAACCAGGTATTTTTCATGAATAAGTTATCATTCAGGTCACAAACAGAAGACCATTTGGTGTGTAAGAAAATAATTTGTCACACTTTACTAAAAAAGAAGATATCTCACAAAAGGGTTGGAATGCTTGGCTGAGGTTCTCACAAGTTCCAAAGCAACCTCTGTTTCTAGATGAAACACTGGTTCTAGAATATAAAATTAATTTTTGGGTGCAAAAGTTGATCTCAAAGCGAAATATCCAGGTTGCGGGGATACAGGTGGTGTAACCCAAATTATGCAACCTTTTTCTACCTATATTTATCTCTTCTTTACCTCTCTAAAACAAGGCAGCTGGCATGTCTGAGGTTTATAGGGACAATAGTAATTAATAGGAGTGAGTAGCACCCTCAATAGCCCTACTCAAATTGCTCTGGATATACATGTTATTTCTAATATTTTAGCAAATAATACTACAACCCCAATTCCGAAAGAGTTGGGACAGTATGGAAAAATGCAAAACAAACAAACAAACAAACAAAAAGAGTAATTTAAAAATTCAATTTACCCTGTCCTATATTGAAAACACATCATTAATACTTTATTTGGTGTTTTACTTAGTGAATTTAATGTATTTTTGAAAATATAGACTCATTCCAAATCTGATGACTGCAAAACACTCCAAAAAAGTTGGGACAGTCGACTGTCTACCACTGTGCAACATCATCTTTTCTTTTAAAAACACTAACTAAGCATTTGGGCACTGAAGACACCAGTTGGTTAAGTTTAGCAAGCAAAGTTTTCCCCATTCAACCATTATACATGTCTTCAGCTGTGCAACTGTACAGGGCCTTCATTGCATTAGTTTGCACTTCATAATGCACCACACATTCTCATCCGGAGACAATTCAGGACTGCAGGCAGACCATGCTAGCACCTGCACTCAACAATGCACTTGTAATCTGGGCAGAATCTATTTTGCTATTGTCCTGCTGGAAAATCCAGGGATGTCCCTGGAAAAGACAACATCTGGATGGCAGCATATGTTGCTCCAAAATGTATACATATATTTCTGCATTAATGATGCCCTCACAGGTGTTCAAGTTACCCATGCCATGGGCACTGCCACAACCCCATAACATGACAGACACTGACTTTTAAACCTGGCGCTGAAAACAGTTTGGATGGTCTTTTTCCTCTTTGGTCCAGAGAACACAACGGCTGTTTTTTCCAAAAACTATTTGAAATGTTAACTTGTCAAACCACAAAACACGACTCCACTGTGCTACTGTCAATCTAAGATGCGACTGAGCCCAGAGAAGTCTGCAGCGCTTCCTGACAGTGTTGATGTATGGCTTCTGCTTTGCATAAAAAATTCTTAACTTGCATCTGTTGATGCTGTGGTGAATGGTGTTGACTGACAACGGTTTGCTAAAGTATTTCCGAGCCCATGTCAGGATATCCATTACAGACGCAAAGAGATTTGACCAGATTCCTTGAATTTTTAATTACATTGGGCACTGTAGAAGGTTAAATGCCCCAAATCCTACCGATTTGTTTTTGGGGAATGTTGTTCTCAAAGTTTTGGATTATTCGCTGACGCATCTGTTGGCAGATAGGCAAGCCTCAACACATCCTTGCTCTTGAAGGACTAGGCCTTTTTTGGAAGCTCCTTATATACTATGATTACACGATTGTCTCTCCTGTTTCACATCACCTTCTTTTTTTAACTTGTCACATCACTATAAGTCCTAAATTGCCCCTGTCCCAACTTTTTTGGAATGAGTAATCAGATTTGAAGTAAAACATCAGATAATGTGTTAATAATGTGTTTTCAATATAGTACAGGGTGATTTGAATTTTCAAATTTTGTTTTTTTTTTTGCATTTTTCATACTGTCCCAACTTTTTTGGACATTGGGGTTGTATATACAAATAAAAGAACAATCATTTTTAATAAACAAAACAAAAAAAAACTATAATACAGAATAAAATTCCAGCAATGATAAATGCATAATGATTTTTAACTCTCTTGCAGCTCTGTATAATATCGTTCTCCAATTCTTTCAAGACTTTAAGAGTGTATGTAAAAAAAAAGCAGCAATATGGTACGAAGGGATTTGGAGTTACAAAGTTTATGTTGAAACCTCTCCTCATTTGTACACTTAAGGAAAATTATCTTTAATTTGATTCCTGTATAATTAATATGGAGAAATATATTACTCTTTTATATATAAAAAAATATATTAAAAAATTCAGAAAGAATTTCAGGAAATTAGTACAACACTATATACAATATATTTATAAAATACTAAAGAAAATAAATAAAATGCATCACTAATTAGGATGTAAAACAGTTGGTATTATGTTATGTTTGGAGGAGAAACATGAACTAACCCATTTGGGAATATCTAATCTCTTCTTCTCTGTGCCAGAAACTAGATATATTTATATATTCATGACATGTACATAGACTTCGCTGCCAAATATATAAGCTTAAATTAACAATAGACCTTCATCAAGAATACTGTGGTATATAGAAATATGAACATATATTTTAACTTATTTTGCTCAAGGACACTGGTATTTAGATAAACCTAAAATGACTTTAATTGTACAATGAATGGAGCCTGTGTTAACTAATGAATCAAAAACTTGACATTACTTTTGTGTACAATAGGTCATTCTATATTTTTATTTCTGTAGTAGTTAGCAAGACCCTGTCAAATATTTTTTTTATTCAATTTTAATAATGATAGAGAAGGTTTTGGCCGCTTGCTTATGCTTATTCATTGAGTTCTGCTACGTTTCCTCTTTCGTAATCTTTCTTCTTCTTATAATTGTTGTTGTTATTATTATTATATATATATATACAGTATATATATATATATATATATATATATATATATATATATATATATATATAAATAAAATCAGCTTAATTCAAGTCAAATTTATTTACAATTTATAATTATGTACTGCAGGCTGGATAATTAGAAACAAACTATAAGTAGCTAGTGAGATAATACATTTTGATAAATGCTGTAGGTCCAGATATGCTTCATTTCTTCTATAGGATATTTTAAAGCCCAATAAAATGTAGTGCTGGTATGAATATGAACTTATAACTTAGTCTACATTGCAAATGTAAAACTGAGCAAAAAAGTATAATTAAATTCGGCCATAAATTACTTACAACTTGTTAAGTTGCTTCTTTACTCCATTTTACAATTGCCCAGAAATTTTATCAGGTGTTAAAAGTAACTATATTTTCCTATAACATTCAGCAGCCTGGTGAGTCATAGAAGATTATTAGTGTCTTAGAGCATATTGCTTAGCAACTGAAACCCAATTGTATAAAATAATTGATCTGCACAACCTATATTTACATGTGATCAACTCAGCTGCAATAGAGAGAGAGAGAGAGAGAGAGAGAGAGAGAGTAAGAAAGAAATAGAGAGAGATTGAGCATCATTCTTAAATATTCATATGTTTTGGATTTTTTTATGTAATTGTTTTGCATGTTTTCAAAGTGCCAACTAGTTGTAAAGCCTTCTTTCTTATACAGAATGAAGGTAAAAGTAAATTGAAGCTTCTAAATATCAGTATTAGCATGTCAAAAAAACATAATTTATGTAAGAACTTACCTGATAAATTAATTTCTTTCATATTAGCAAGAGTCCATGAGCTAGTGACGTATGGAATATACATTCCTACCAGGAGGGGCAAAGTTTCCCAAACCTCAAAATGCCTATAAATACACCCCACACCACACCCACAAATCAGTTTAACGAATAGCCAAGAAGTGGGGTGATAAGAAAAAAGTGCGAAAGCATATAAAATAAGGAATTGGAATAATTGTGCTTTATACAAAAAAATCATAACCACCACAAAAAAGGGTGGGCCTCATGGACTCTTGCTAATATGAAAGAAATGAATTTATCAGGTAAGTTCTTACATAAATTATGTTTTCTTTCATGTAATTAGCAAGAGTCCATGAGCTAGTGACGTATGGGATAATGACTACCCAAGATGTGGATCTTTCCACGCAAGAGTCACTAGAGAGGGAGGGATAAAATAAAGACAGCCAATTCCTGCTGAAAATAATCCACACCCAAAATAAAGTTTAATGAAAACATAAGCAGAAGATTCAAACTTAAACCGCTGCCTGAAGTACTTTTCTACCAAAAACTGCTTCAGAAGAAGAAAACACATCAAAATGGTAGAATTTAGTAAAAGTATGCAAAGAGGACCAAGTTGCTGCTTTGCAAATCTGATCAACCAAAGCTTCATTCCTAAACGCCCAGGAAGTAGAAACTGACCTAGTAGAATGAGCTGTAATCCTTTGAGGCGGAGTTTTACCCGACTCGACATAGGCATGATGAATTAAAGATTTCAACCAAGATGCCAAAGAAATGGCAGAAGCTTTCTGGCCTTTTCTAGAACCGGAAAAGATAACAAATAGACTAGAAGTCTTTCGGAAAGACCTAGTAGCTTCAACATAATATTTCAAAGCTCTAACAACATCCAAAGAATGCAACGATTTCTCCTTAGAATTCTTAGGATTAGGACATAATGAAGGAACCACAATTTCTCTACTAATGTTGTTGGAATTCACAACCTTAGGTAAAAATTGAAAAGAAGTTCGCAACACTGCCTTATCCTGATGAAAAATCAGAAAAGGAGACTCACAAGAAAGAGCAGATAATTCAGAGACTCTTCTGGCAGAAGAGATCGCCAAAAGGAACAAAACTTTCCAAGAAAGTAATTTAATGTCCAATGAATGCATGGGTTCAAACGGAGGAGCTTGAAGAGCCCCCAGAACCAAATTCAAACTCCAAGGAGGAGAAATTGACTTAATGACAGGTTTTATACGAACCAAAGCTTGTACAAAACAATGAATATCAGGAAGATTAGCAATCTTTCTGTGAAAAAGAACAGAAAGAGCAGAGATTTGTCCTTTCAAGGAACTTGCGGACAAACCTTTATCTAAACCATCCTGAAGAAACTGTAAAATTCTCGGTATTCTAAACGAATGCCAAGAAAAATGATGAGAAAGACACCAAGAAATATAAGTCTTCCAGACTCTATAATATATCTCTCTAGATACAGATTTACGAGCCTGTAACATAGTATTAATCACAGAGTCAGAGAAACCTCTTTGACCAAGAATCAAGCGTTCAATCTCCATACCTTTAAATTTAAGGATTTGTCAGGAACTGTTTTTCGTTCACTAAATATTCAAGGAAAAAATCAAATTGTAAGAGTGGAGCCTCAGCTGCTGAGATTTATCTATGTGTTTATAATTAAATATTTGGTTTGTAGCAAGTGATTTATTATTACTTAACATGAATATCCAATAGAATAGTGTCAAGCAATAGATAACTCAGGTAGCTAAATTGATTTTAGGTTAATTAGTGAGGAAACACTATAGCTACCACCTGTGCGAAATATACACCAAATAATTGTAGCAGTGTTCTCACATATTAACCATTAACAGTAGTGTATAATGTAACGGAAACAAGTGCCTGGTTTATAACTTTAACTAAAATAAACAGAAAACCAGTGTGGTTCGATCTTTTAAACAAACATGATAAGAAATGTTAAAGTCCCAGATCATAGAGCTCACATATACAATTGTCCGGAATATGGAGTAATTAAGTTGGAAGTACCTGGATGGGGTGAATACCCAATGTTGGATAGGAGTAGGAATCGGTAATGGTTTTTAGTCAAGAGCAGATAAATACCGGAGATGATTCAGGAGAGAGCTGCAGCTCAGTTGCGGTCCTTGGTTGGCGTGTGACGTCACCGCGTAGTGATCCGGTGTAGATCCGGCTGTAAGTTTCAGCAGACAGCAGTAGCGAAAGAACAGTACACTGGGAATAGGAATCCTAGAATGGCAAGTACGTTAGCTACCTGCAGGAGGTAACAACTCAATAACAAGCAATGTGTGTTAGGTTAGTCCTTCTTTTATAGGGGAGGAGCTGATGAACGTCCCAATAATTAAAGAAACAGTAACTGAAATAAGGAAGTGGCTATATTCCTGACAGTATCCCCCCTTCTAAGAGCAACACTGGTGCTCAAGGTCGAGGACGATCTGGATTCCTGCGATGAAACAATGAGAGTATACGGGGGGCTGAGATGTTAGAAGCGGGTTCCCAAGAATCATGTTCCGAAGAGTAACCCTTCCAACTAACAAGATACTGTAGGGTTCCACGGAATCTCAGAGAGTCTAGGATGTTTTGAACCTCATATTCGGTGTTTGGATCTATGGAAACCTGGGGACCAGAATCCGAAGGAGTGTCTCTCAAAGATTTGTAAGGCTTAAGCAGGGAGACATGGAAAGTAGGATGTACTTTCATGGTGTCGGGTAGTTTGAGTCTTACTGCGTTTACATTTATGACATGAGTTATAGGATAGGGTCCGATATATAGGGGTGAGAATTTTCTTGTGGGTGTATTGAGTTTAAGATTCCTGGTGGACAACCAGACAAGGTCTCCAATAGCATAAGTTGGTGGTTTCCTTCTTTTCCGGTCATAATAGAATTTCTGTGTTTTCTTGGATTCTTCTATTGCTGTTTGTATGTTAGCGAAGTTGGATGATATAGTATCCGTGAGATCAGATATGTTGGGAAAGAGACTCTGTTTATCTGGCAGCAGATGAAACCTGGGGTGGAACCCGTAGTTGGAAAAAAAAGTGTGGTTTTGGTTGTAGAGTGGACAGTATTGTTAAATGAGTATTCGGCATAAGGGAGATATATGGACCATAGATGTTGTTGAGTTGAACAATAAAGTCTTAAATATTGTTCGATCCATTGGTTACATCTCTCAGTCTGTCCATTACTTTGAGGATGATAGGCTGTTGTAAGTTTTTTGTTGATGTTAAATATTTTACAGAACTCTGTCCATAATCTACTGGAAAATTGACTTCCTCTGTCACTAAGGATAGAAGTTGGAAGACCATGAAGTTTAAATACATGTCTTATAAGGAGTTGTATGGTTTCCATAGCAGTGGGTAATTTATGGTATGCAATAAAATGGGACATCTTGCTGAATAGGTCTACTACTACCAGAATGGTGTTGTTGTTGTTTGATTTTGGTAGGTCAACTATAAAATCAATAGCGATCTCAGACCATGGTTTCGATGGAGTGGTAAGTGGTAGGAGTAGCCCATAAGGTGCTTGTTTTGTGGACTTTGAAACGGTGCATGTATGACACGACATGATATAATCCTTTATATCTGAACACATGGTGGGCCACCAGTATGATCTTCTTACAAGTTCTAGAGTTTTTTTAAACCCTGGGTGTCCAGCTAACAAGGAATCATGGGATGTCTGTAATACCATCTGTCTACAGGTAGGAGGAATGTACAAAAGATCCTGATGGTAGTATAATCCATCCTCTTTTCTTTGTAAAAGGGTTAGAGGTTTTGTTTGATCTACTGTTTGTTCCTGAAGGAATTTAGACTTAAAGTTACAAGTAAAGAATACAAATCTTTCTTCTGGTATCAAGCTTTGATCAGGTGTGCGGTGACGTTCAAAATGAGGTAACCTAGAGAGAGCATCTGCTTTGTGGTTCTTGCTTGCTGGTCGGTAGACTATTTGGTAGTTGAATCTTGTGAGAAACAGATTCCAGCGAACTTGTCTCGCGGAAAGAGTTCTTGTGCTTTTGAGGTACTGCAAGTTTCTATGATCCGTATAAATTAATACTGGGAGAGTAGTACCTTCTAGGAGATGTCTCCAATGTTCAAGGGACATCTTAATGGCGAGCAGTTCTTTGTCCCCAATAGGATAATTCTGTTCGGCTGCATTTAGTGATCGAGAAAAAAAAGCTACTGGATGTAGCGGTTGTTTAATTGCTTCTCGTTGTGAGAGAACTGCACCAACAGCGACATCCGAGGCATCAACCTCCAGAATGTATTGGTATTCGGGGTTTGGGAACCTAAGGATTGGTGCGGTTGTAAATTGTACTTTCAGAAAGTCAAAAGCTTTTTGTGATTCTTGATTCCAAACAAATGGCACTGTGGTTTTTGTTAAAATGGTTAGAGGTTTGGCAAGCTTAGAGAAATTTTTAATAAATTTTCGATAAAAGTTCGCGAAACCTAAAAATTGTTGAACTTCTTTTCGCGATCTAGGGGTAGGCCAATCTTTGATGGTTTGTACTTTTGTCTCCTCCATATGGATTCCAGAAGAGGTTATAACATCAAAAGATATATATTCTCTATGATGGTCACTCGTGCTAACCAATAGTGGTATGGTTTGATGTTCAACCGGTCCTGATGTAATAACCCTACCATCAATACCACGCAAAAGAATGGGAGACTTTTTCTGCACAAGTGGTATTTTGTTTTTATTTGTGAATTCTTTATCAATATAACACGCTGTTGCTCCGGAGTCAATAAGTGCTGGAACGTTGACTCGGTGGAGATCCCACTGTAATAGAAGAGTGAGTTTACAGTATGCAGTTGTTGAGTCATAGGTATTACAACAGGATATGGTAGAATCCATCTTACCCTTTCGTTGTCTTTGCAAAGAAGGACAGTCCCTCACGGTATGCTCATCAGAGGCACAGTATAAACAGAGATTGTTCTCTCTTCTTCTGTTTTTTTCTTGAGTAGTCAGAGGCCCCTTTAAGAACCCTATATCCATTGGTTCTACTACTGCCTTACTGGAAGCATGAGGGTTAGTGTTTGTACTATGTTTTTTATAATGTGTGTCCTGATAGGATCTTTCATGTATCCTTTCTCTAAGGCGTCTGTCTATTGTGATACTGAGATTGATAAGGCCTTCTAAAGTGGGAGGTAGCTCTGTGCGGGACAACTCATCCTTAATAGGGTCTGAAAGGCCGAGTCTAAACTGGTTTTTAAGAGATATCTCATTCCACTGGGAATCCTTTGCCCATCTCTTGAAATCACTGATGTATTCTTCTACAATTCGTTTCTTTTGTTTTAAAGCCCTAAGTGCTGTCTCAGCAGTTTGTTGTTTAAATGGATCTTCATACAACTGACCCATTGCTAAAAAAAAATCATTCAAAGAATTAAGTATGGCTTCATTCGTTTCAAAGAAAGTGTTGGCCCATGAACGGGGCTCCCCTCTTAGATAAGAGATTACAGTTAACACTCGTATCCTATCATTGGGGTATGATTGGGGCCTAAGTGTAAAGAGTAAAAGGCAAGCATTTTTAAAGTCTCTAAATTGGGACCTGTCCCCAGAAAACTTCTCAGGCAAACTTATTTGGGGTTCGGGTGTATTTATTTTAGATTCAACATGGTCCTTGATATAAGCTTTAAGGGCATCGTTTTCAGCTTTTAGTGAAGTTAACCCCTCTGTAAGTAAATCTACCTTTTGATTTAAGGTTTGTATGTGAGCAGTCATCTCAGCTGGGTCCATTGTAATTTTTAAGGCTTGTTATTTTGTCAGGAACTGTTTTTCGTTCACTAAATATTCAAGGAAAAAATCAAATTGTAAGAGTGGAGCCTCAGCTGCTGAGATTTATCTATGTGTTTATAATTAAATATTTGGTTTGTAGCAAGTGATTTATTATTACTTAACATGAATATCCAATAGAATAGTGTCAAGCAATAGATAACTCAGGTAGCTAAATTGATTTTAGGTTATTTAGTGAGGAAACACTATAGCTACCACCTGTGCGAAATATACACCAAATAATTGTAGCAGTGTTCTCACATATTAACCATTAACAGTAGTGTATAATGTAACGGAAACAAGTGCCTGGTTTATAACTTTAACTAAAATAAACAGAAAACCAGTGTGGTTCGATCTTTTAAACAAACATGATAAGAAATGTTAAAGTCCCAGATCATAGAGCTCACATATACAATTGTCCGGAATATGGAGTAATTAAGTTGGAAGTACCTGGATGGGGTGAATACCCAATGTTGGATAGGAGTAGGAATCGGTAATGGTTTTTAGTCAAGAGCAGATAAATACCGGAGATGATTCAGGAGAGAGCTGCAGCTCAGTTGCGGTCCTTGGTTGGCGTGTGACGTCACCGCGTAGTGATCCGGTGTAGATCCGGCTGTAAGTTTCAGCAGACAGCAGTAGCGAAAGAACAGTACACTGGGAATAGGAATCCTAGAATGGCAAGTACGTTAGCTACCTGCAGGAGGTAACAACTCAATAACAAGCAATGTGTGTTAGGTTAGTCCTTCTTTTATAGGGGAGGAGCTGATGAACGTCCCAATAATTAAAGAAACAGTAACTGAAATAAGGAAGTGGCTATATTCCTGACAGGATTTGAGATCCTGATGGAAAAAAGGACCTTTGCGACAGAAGGTCTGGTCTTAACGGAAGAGTCCACGGTTGGCAAGAGGCCATCCGGACAAGATCCGCATACCAAAACCTGTGAGGCCATGCCGGAGCTACCAGCAGAACAAATGAGCATTCCTTCAGAATCTTGGAGATTACTCTTGGAAGAAGAACTAGAGGCGGAAAGATATAGGCAGGATGATACTTCCAAGGAAGTGATAATGCATCCACTGCCTCTGCCTGAGGATCCCGGGATCTGGACAGATACCTGGGAAGTTTCTTGTTTAGATGAGACGCCATCAGATCTTTTTCTGGAAGTTCCCACATTTGAACAATCTGAAGAAATACCTCTGGGTGAAGAGACCATTCGCCCGGATGCAATGTTTGGTGACTGAGATAATCCGCTTCCCAATTGTCTATACCTGGGATATGAACCGCAGAGATTAGACAGGAGCTGGATTCCGCCCAAACCAGAATTCGAGAAACTTCTTTCATAGCCAGAGGACTGTGAGTCCCTCCTTGATGATTGATGTATGCCACAGTTGTGACATTGTCTGTCTGAAAACAAATGAACGATTCTCTCTTCAGAAGAGGCCAAGACTGAAGAGCTCTGAAAATTGCACGGAGTTCCAAAATATTGATCGGTAATCTCACCTCCTGAGATTCCCAAACTCCTTGTGCCGTCAGAGATCCCCACACAGCTCCCCAACCTGTAAGACTTGCATCTGTTGAAATTACAGTCCAGGTCGGAAGAACAAAAGAAGCCCCCTGAATTAAACGATGGTGATCTGTCCACCACGTCAGAGAGTGTCGTACAATCGGTTTTAAAGATATTAATTGAGATATCTTTGTGTAATCCCTGCACCATTGATTCAGCATACAGAGCTGAAGAGGTCGCATGTGAAAACGAGCAAAGGGGATCGCGTCCGATGCAGCAGTCATAAGACCTAGAATTTCCATGCATAAGGCTACCGAAGGGAATGATTGTGACTGAAGGTTTCGACAAGCTGAAATCAATTTTAGACGTCTCTTGTCTGTCAAAGACAGAGTCATGGACACTGAATCTATCTGGAAACCCAGAAAGGTTACCCTTGTCTGAGGAATCAATGAACTTTTTAGTGAATTGATCCTCCAACCATGATCTTGAAGAAACAACACAAGTCGATTCGTATGAGATTCTGCTAAATGTAAAGACTGAGCAAGTACCAAGATATCGTCCAAATAAGGAAATACCACAATACCCTGTTCTCTGATTACAGACAGAAGGGCACTGAGAACTTTTGTAAAAATTCTTGGAGCTGTAGCTAGGCAAAACGGCAGAGCCACAAACTGGTAATGCTTGTCCAGGAAAGAGAATCTCAGGAACTGATAGTGATCTGGATGAATCGGAATATGCAGATATGCATCCTGTAAATCTATTGTGGACATATAATGCCCTTGCTGAACAAAAGGCAAGATAGTCCTTACAGTTACCATTTTGAATGTTGGTATCCTTACATAACGATTCAATATTTTTAGATCCAGAACTGGTCTGAAGGAATTCTCCTTCTTTGGTACAATGAAGAGATTTGAATAAAACCCCAGCCCCTGTTCCAGAACTGGAACTGGCATAATTACTCCAGCCAACTCTAGATCTGAAACACATTTCAGAAATGCTTGAGCTTTCACTGGATTTACTGGGACACGGGAAAGAAAAAATCTCTTTGCAGGAGGTCTTATCTTGAAACCAATTCTGTACCCTTCTGAAACAATGTTCTGAATCCAAAGATTGTGAACAGAATTGATCCAAATTTCTTTGAAAAAACGTAACCTGCCCCCTACCAGCTGAGCTGGAATGAGGGCCGCACCTTCATGTGGACTTA
Source organism: Bombina bombina (assembly GCF_027579735.1). NCBI lineage: Eukaryota > Metazoa > Chordata > Amphibia > Anura > Bombinatoridae > Bombina > Bombina bombina. The sequence continues at coordinate 146,182,501 of NC_069503.1, read as the reverse complement.
GAAGCTGGCTTTGCTTTCTAGAAGGCTTGGATTTATTCCAGACTGGAGATGGTTTCCAAACTGAAACTGCTCCTGAGGATGAAGGATCAGGCTTTTGTTCTTTGTTGAAACGAAAGGAACGAAAACGATTATTAGCCCTGTTTTTACCCTTAGATTTTTTTCCTGTGGTAAAAAAGTTCCTTTCCCACCAGTAACAGTTGAGATAATAGAATCCAACTGAGAACCAAATAATGTGTTACCCTGGAAAGAAAGGGAAAGTAGAGTTGATTTAGAAGACATATCAGCATTCCAAGTTTTAAGCCATAAAGCTCTTCTAGCTAAAATAGCTAGAGACATAAACCTGACATCAACTCTGATAATATCAAAAATGGCATCACAGATAAAATTATTAGCATGTTGAAGAAGAATAATAATATTATGAGAATCATGATCTGTTACTTGTTGCGCTAAAGTTTCCAACCAAAAAGTTGAAGCTGCAGCAACATCAGCCAATGATATAGCAGGTCTAAGAAGATTACCTGAACACAGATAAGCTTTTCTTAGAAAGGATTCAATTTTCCTATCTAAAGGATCCTTAAACGAAGTACCATCTGCCGTAGGAATAGTAGTACGTTTAGCAAGGGTAGAAATAGCCCCATCAACTTTAGGGATTTTGTCCCAAAATTCTAATCTGTCAGACGGCACAGGATATAATTGCTTAAAACGTTTAGAAGGAGTAAATGAATTACCCAAATTATTCCACTCTCTGGAAATTACTTCAGAAATAGCACCAGGAACAGGAAAAACTTCTGGAATAACCACAGGAGATTTAAAGACCTTATCTAAACGTTTAGATTTAGTATCAAGAGGACCAGAATCCTCAATTTCTAAAGCAATTAGTACTTCTTTAAGTAAAGAACGAATAAATTCCATTTTAAATAAATATGAAGATTTATCAGCATCAACCTCTGAGACAGAATCCTCTGAACCAGAAGAGTCATTAGAATCAGAATGATGATGTTCATTTAAAAATTCATCTGTATAAAGAGAAGTTTTAAAAGATTTTTTATGTTTACTAGAAGGAGGAATAACAGACATAGCCTTCTTGATGGATTCAGAAACAAAATCTCTTATGTTATCAGGAACACTCTGAACATTAGATGTTGATGGAACTGCAACAGGTAATGGTACTTTACTAAAGGAAATATTATCTGCATTAACAAGTTTGTCATGACAATTAATACAAACAACAGCTGGAGGAACAGCTACCAAAAGTTTACAGCAGATACACTTAGTGTTACAGAAGCATTAGTTATTTTGTTGTGAAGAGCTTATTTCCCAGCAGCAATGCCTGAACCAGCAAGCCAGCGCCTTAGAAGGGCTCCAAGAAAACTGTAACAAGTATCATTTCATAAAGAGTTAACTCTTTTTTTTCAGCTTTTAGAAACTATTGTCTAATCACCTCTGGAGCCAGACTGCTAATTGATAAGATGAACTTGTAAACTTGTTATCTTAAGTACTGTAATCCTATTGTGGCCTGTCAAAGGACAGTGCTCTCTATCTAAATGTGTGATGGGGGATTTTGTGCTTCCCCCCCTCTCCCCCTGGGAGTGCCCTGTGTGCATGTAACCTTAATAAAAAGCAGGCTGGGCATCCCAGTCCTGAGTTCTTGTTTGACCCTCAATCGCAGCGTTGACTCGTTTTTGTGGGCAGAAGGGTATCCTAGCTGTACTGCAGCTAAGGGAGATTATTCTATATTTGCGAGACTCATATAGAATACTATGGAAAGCAGCTTCTCCCCTCTTTAGCAATAGGGATCCAGGCTACTAAGCGGTCCATCTCTCAGCGAGACTAAGGGTAACCGTAACATTTGGCGGCAGCGGCGGGATTTTCCTGGATTTCCTAGGAGAGGTACAGAACGGATGGAGAGCGCTTACGAAAAATTGAAGCGTACAACCCTAAAAGATTTACTTGAAAGCAGAGGGGGGTACGCCAGCAACCGGCCGAGGAGAGAGCTGATCGCAGAATTGACCGAACTGGATCAGAGCTTCACAATGGCGGAAACACCGACCACGATTAGTGACGAAAAAACAAGGGTTGTTCGGGAAAGGCTCTCATTATACGGGCCGAACCCCTCCATGGAATTGGTACAGCAGTTGATGGCGGAAGCGGACGAGGATATACGAGAGACTCGAGCCCACAAACTCAACCTAGCGAACGCACACCGCAATGCTGAAGCCCCGCAGGTAATCATCCCTGTCGAAAATGCTGGGAGGCCCAAGATACCCTATGCGGCATTTCGACCCTTCCTAGAGAGCGAGACAGGGATTGATGAATATTTGGCGGACTTCGAAAGGCAATGTGCCCTGCACCAGATTCCCAACAGAGAGTGGCCCACGATATTGTCTGGGAAACTATCCGGGCGAGCCCTGGAAGCCTTTCGTACTCTGGGTGCTGAGGAAGTGACACAGTATGAGCTAGTTAAGGAGACACTGTTGCGACGGTACGCTGTAACTCCGGACACGTATCGCCGACAGTTTCGGGGCACGGAAAAGAAGCCTAACGATACCCATATGGAATGGGCGCACCGAATGGGGAGGAAATTTTACAATTGTTTCTCTTAGAACATTTTTATAATGGCATGGAACAGCAAGGGAAGGAATGGCTGCGAGACAGGCGGCCTTCTACCTTAGAAGAAGCAGCCAAATTGGCCGATGAACATTATGACTCCCGTCTTCACGAACCCATGAACTACCGAGCTCCAGCACGGGTCGAACCCAGAGAGGTTTACCGTGCACCCCCTCGTGCTGAATTCCGAGCCCCGGTGCCCACAGGGCCCGTCCGACACTCAGGACCACCCAATAACAGCTCTGAGCGTCCCAGACCGACTTGCCACCGATGCAAGCAACCAGGGCATTTCATGGCTAGCTGCCCCCTTAATAAGCACCAGACACCCAGGAATTACAATTACCCCTCTGGGTCCTATCGTCCGGCCCGGGCCCTCTGTGTTAACCAAGAGGCCCCTATGGAGGGATATGTGGGGCCGCTTCACGAGGCAGACCCTGTATATGCTGCCTCAGATAACCGCCAGCACCATCGGCAGAGTTTATGGCTCGAGGGGCGATCTACCGAGGGATTGCGAGACACAGGGGCTACTATCACGCTGGTACAGAGTCATTTGGTGCCAGAGCACAAGCGATCCGGACAGACTGTGGCCGTTAGAGTGGCGGGGGGGGATGTGTACAAAATTCCAACAGCTAAAGTGCATCTTGATTGGGGAGCGGGAAAGGGGGCTGTGAACGTGGGCCTAATGGATAATTTACCTGCCGAAGTACTACTGGGCAACGATTTAGGCCCCGTGACTTCTGCCTATGCTCCAGTATGCAACAACGAGGCGGACCCAGTGACTACACGGGCCCAAGCCCGGACGGAGCGAGAGCTCTCACCAGTGCGGGAGACACAGGTAAGACCTACCCCGACCTTGCCTGACAGGTTAGGCCCTATACCCTGGGACACCCCAGATGCTTTCGAGGCAGAGTCTAAGACTGACCCGACCTTACAAAAGTACCGGGAACGAGCAGAGACCGGAGGGGGCGGGGCAGATAACGAAACATTCTTATGGGAAAAAGGGAAACTATACCGCTGGACAGAGAAAAGGGGACAGCGTAGGCGACAGCTGGTAGTGCCCCACAAATACCGTCAAGAAATCCTCAAAATAGGCCACGACATCCCCTTAGCAGGCCACCTAGCCGTTACCCGTACCCTACACCGCATTACTCACACGTTCTTTTGGCCAGGGGTGCACGCTGACGTTAGAACTTACTGTAACACCTGCGATGTGTGTCAACGAGTAGGAAGGCGAGGCGATCACCCTAAAGCCCAGCTAGTAAATATGCCCATTGTAGAGGAACCCTTCAGCCGGGTTGCTATTGACCTAGTGGGACCACTGGCTACCCCTAGTCCCTCCGGTAAGCGATACATTCTTACCGTAGTGGACTACGCTACCAGGTACCCAGAGGCTGTCGCCCTATCCAACATACAAGCGGATACGGTAGCGAATGCACTAGTACAGGTGTTCTCCCGGGTAGGATTTCCAAAAGAAATCCTATCCGACCGAGGCACCCAATTTACGGCTGAATTGACCCAACAACTCTGGCAGGTTTGCAAAATTAAGTCCCTCCTGAGCTCCCCATACCACCCCCAGACGAACGGGCTGTGTGAGAGGTTCAATGGGACCCTCAAGCAAATGCTCAAGACGTTCACTCAGGAATACCGAGACTGGGAACGCTTCCTGCCGCACCTCCTATTTGCTTATCGGGAGGTGCCCCAGGAAACGACAGGGTTCTCTCCCTTCGAGTTGCTCTACGGAAGAAAGGTACGGGGACCCCTAAACCTGATCCGGGAGCACTGGGAGGGAGAGATGGAGGCTGACGGTGTCCCCATTGTGCCATACGTGCTGGAACTCAGGGACCGAATGGAGCAATTAGCCAAATCCGTGCGGGCTAATCTCCAGTTGGCCCAGAGAAGACAGAAAGTATGGTACGATCGGGGGGCCCGAAAGAGAATCTTCACCATAGGACAAAAGGTGTTAGTACTTAAGCCGGTGAAGACAGACAAATTGCAGGCGTCCTGGCAGGGTCCCTACCAGATCGTAGAGAAAAGGGGAGACACCACTTATGTGATAGCTAGCTGCCACGACAACAATCTTAGAAAGACATTCCATGTAAACATGCTCAAGGAATATTTTGAGTGACCAGAGAACGTGACGGCCGTATGTTGTTCCCCTCAGGAAGACCCCGACAGTTTACCCATTCCAGACCTATTAGAAAAGAGCCTCCCCACAGGTATAGTGGCGCAGGTTCAGATAGGGGACCGACTTAGCCCCACTGAAAGGGAGCAGCTCAACCAACTCCTCCAGTCCAAACACCTCACCTTCTCCCCGAAGCCAGGGTACACTACTTTAACCACCCACCAGGTAGATACTCCGGGACAAGCTCCCTTGCGCCAGGCTCCGTACCGAATCCCCGAAGCAGTTAGGACAGGAATGAAGAAGGAGATCGATGAGATGCTCCAGCTCAGGGTAATTGAGCCCTCCGATAGTCCCTGGGCCTCCCCAGTTGTCTTGGTGCCCAAGAAAGATGGGACCACCCGGTTCTGCGTAGACTATCAGAGGCTCAATGAAAAGACCGTGACGGACGCTTACCCTATGCCCAGGGTAGACGAGCTACTCGATCGTATAGCCAGGTGAAATTACCTGACCACTATTGACCTCTGCAAAGGTTACTGGCAGATTCCCCTGGCCCCGGAGGCTATCCCCAAGTCGGCATTCGTCACTCCATTCGGCTTATATCAGTTTAGGGTAATGCCGTTTGGGATGAAGAATGCCCCAGCTACATTCCAGCGCTTGGTGGATAGGCTCCTGGATGGCTTCCAGAGTTTTGCTTGCGCCTACCTGGACGACATAGCGATCCACAGTGAGTCCTGGGAGGACCACTTAGCTCATGTGGGAATGGTTCTGGATCAGATCCGGGCTGCTGGCCTGACTCTGAAGCCAGAAAAATGCCACTTTGGGATGGCCGAGGTACAGTACCTGGGTCACCGGGTGGGGTGTGGAACGCAGCGACCAGAGCCGGCCAAAATAGAAGCTGTCGCCAATTGGCCCACCCCATCACTAAGACTCAGGTCCTAGCCTCCCTGGGCACGGCAGGGTACTATAGACGGTTCGTACCAGACTACAGCACACTTGCCAAACCCCTGACTGACTTGACCAAAAAGAACTTACCTCGACAGGTCCTGTGGTCTCCCCACTGTGAAATGGCTTTCCAGGCTCTCAAAAATGCTCTAATTAACGCTCCTGTCTTGGCGGCCCCAGCCCTTAACAAACGTTTTATCGTCCATACAGATGCTTCCATGTTCGGGCTGGGAGCCGTCCTCAGCCAAGTAGGCGAAGATGGAGGGGAGCATCCAGTTGCCTACATCAGCCGGAAGCTCCTGCCACGCGAAGTCAGCTATGCAGCGGTCGAAAAGGAGTGTTTGGCTTTGGTGTGGGCATTAAAGAAATTGACTCCCTATTTATATGGTCAGGAGTTCACTCTGGTCACCGACCATAACCCGTTGGTGTGGCTGAACCGGGTCTCTGGAGATAACGGCAGGCTATTACGTTGGAGCTTATCGTTGCAACCCTTCAATTTCACCATTACTTACAGACCTGGGAAACAGAATGGCAACGCCGACGGGTTGTCCAGACAAACTGACCTCAGCCCCGCATAACCAGCGGTCTGGACAGCCTTAGTCTGCCCCGAAAAGGGGTCAGACCGTGTCTGCCAGAGTGTTCCACAGAAAGGGAGCACTGTTACAGAAGCATTAGTTATTTTGTTGTGAAGAGCTTATTTCCCAGCAGCAATGCCTGAACCAGCAAGCCAGCGCCTAAGAAGGGCTCCAAGAAAACCGTAACAAGTATCATTTCATAAAGAGTTAACTCTTTTTTTTCAGCTTTTAGAAACTATTGTCTAATCACCTCTGGAGCCAGACTGCTAATTGATAAGATGAACTTGTAAACTTGTTATCTTAAGTACTGTAATCCTATTGTGGCCTGTCAAAGGACAGTGCTCTCTATCTAAATGTGTGATGGGGGATTTTGTGCTTCCCCCCCTCTCCCCCTGGGAGTGCCCTGTGTGCATGTAACCTTAATAAAAAGCAGGCTGGGCATCCCAGTCCTGAGTTCTTGTTTGACCCTCAATCGCAGCGTTGACTCGTTTTTGTGGGCAGAAGGGTATCCTAGCTGTACTGCAGCTAAGGGAGATTATTCTATATTTGCGAGACTCATATAGAATACTATGGAAAGCAGCTTCTCCCCTCTTTAGCAATAGGGATCCAGGCTACTAAGCGGTCCATCTCTCAGCGAGACTAAGGGTAACCGTAACACTTAGCTTTGGTAGTTCCAGCACCAGACAGCGATTTTCCTGAAGTATCTTCTGACTCAGATGCAACGTGAGACATCTTGCAATATGTAAGAGAAAAAACAACATATAAAGCAAAATTGATCAAATTCCTTAAATGACAGTTTCAGGAATGGGAAAAAATGCCAAGGAACAAGCTTCTAGCAACCAGAAGCAATGAAAAATGAGACTTAAATAATGTGGAGACAAAAGCGACGCCCATATTTTTTTTTAGCGCCAAATAAGACGCCCACATTATTTGGCGCCTAAATGCTTTTGGCGCCAAAAAATGACGCCACATCCGGAACGCCGACATTTTTGGCGCAAAAGAACGTCAAAAAATGACGCAACTTCCGGTGACACGTATGACGCCGGAAACAGAAAAGATTTTTTGCGCCAAAAAAGTCTGCGCCAAGAATGACGCAATAAAATGAAGCATTTTCAGCCCCCGCGAGCCTAACAGCCCACAGGGAAAAAAAGTCAAATTTTTTTAAGGTAAGAAAAATGATTGATTCAAATGCATTATCCCAAATATGAAACTGACTGTCTGAAAATAAGGAATGTTGAACATCCTGAGTCAAGGCAAATAAATGTTTGAATACATATATTTAGAACTTTATTAAAAAAGTGCCCAACCATAGCTTAGAGTGTCACAGAAAATAAGACTTACTTACCCCAGGACACTCATCTACATGTTTGTAGAAAGCCAAACCAGTACTGAAACGAAAATCAGCAGAGGTAATGGTATATATATAAGAGTATATTGTCGATCTGAAAAGGGAGGTAAGAGATGAATCTCTACGACCGATAACAGAGAACCTATGAAATAGACCCCGTAGAAGGAGATCATTGAATTCAAACAGGCAATACTCTCCTCACATCCCTCTGACATTCACTGCACGCTGAGAGGAAAACCGGGCTCCAACCTGCTGCGGAGCGCATATCAACGTAGAATCTAGCACAAACTTACTTCACCACCTCCATAGGAGGCAAAGTTTGTAAAACAGATTTGTGGGTGTGGTGAGGGGTGTATTTAAAGGCATTTTGAGGTTTGGGAAACTTTGCCCCTCCTGGTAGGAATGTATATTCCATACGTCACTAGCTCATGGACTCTTGCTAATTACATGAAAGAAAGAGTAATGGTATAAAATATGAACTCTTAACAGATCAACTTTATTGGTACACCTATAAATAAACAGAAGAGAAGGCGCCCATAACGTAATATGTTCCAAATGTTGGTGGAGTATATAAAGGTGAATAATATGCATTCACATTTAAGGAAGCACTATCAAGTGCTATATGTACAGGCCAGAAATTCTAGAGTAAACTGGCTAACTCTCTTCCTGTAACAACAGCAGATATAGGTAGGAGAATATTTTATCTTCTTCCTTGAGATAAATCAAAAAAGAGCATCCATAGCGCAATATATATAATACATATAAAGTATAAAAAAGATACCAAATCTTTTGCACTCACATTTGGTCAAGCACTTCCAAGTGCTATACTCGCAGGCCTGATATTCTAAAGTAGTCTGGCTAACTCTTTCACCGTATCAGGAACATAAAATGGATATCTCTCAGTAGTTGATTGGATACAAAAAGAAACATATAGCAAATAGCAAGAAATTGGCAGTATTCAAATATATACTACTTGCTAAAAAATGTGTATAAAAATCAGTTTTGATTAAAAAAATATTATTTATTATCAAAGCTAAAACACAGCGACGCGTTTCTCAGTATAACACTGTTTCATCAGGCTAATATTGTTACAAAGTTTTTGTGAGCCTTTTATACACATAGTATCCAATCAAAGATGTTACATTCAAAAACACTCCCCTTCCTAGAAACTCACCCCTGTGTAAAATTGGCGCTAAAAACGACCTTAACATATTCATTAAAAAAAATTTAAAGTCCCTTCTTTGTGTGAATCTCTAAGTGATAATGCACCTTGCTACAATATAATTAATTTGAACATGTATAAAATTCTAGTATCAGTCATTGTTGTTTAAAGCGTAATTTGTGGACGTGTTTTTATTATTCTCACTATTGAGTCTACTCTCTTTGCCTATTGGTGGTGCGTATGACCATATGACTAAACATCTGATATTGTGTAGTTCTAATTGGCTAATTCCTATACAACCTACAACTCTCCCCTGTGTGAGATTGACACTTTAATACAGCTTTAGTATGATAGTTAAAAATCGTTCTAAAAGTCCCTTCTTTGTGTGATTCTCAGTGTGATAATACATCTCGCCACAATATAATTGCATAAAACATGTAGAATTTTATATCAGTCATTGCTGTTTAAAGCATATTTTATGGGTGTGTTTTTGTCATTCTTACTAGCGTGTCTCCACCCTTAAGCTATTGGTGATGCATGTGGCCATGTGACTAAACATCTGATATTGTGTAGTTCTATTTGGCTAATTCCTCTTCTACCTCTATCGTATATGATAATTTGGAAAAGTTCATTCATAAAAAAGAGAGTTGACAGTATTACCATTGATCTCATACTGAAGAGATGGACCACAGAGCCCCCGTTATTCCTCCGTACAAGGACCTCCACCCTCAGTGACCCCAGTCACAGGACACAAGCAATGGATGACGATACTCCACTGGCAGTGACCACCACTCAAGCAGTGGATGGTGGGACACCATTGACAGTGACTACAATTGTATACCACAATCACATCACCCACTGGAATCGATCTCAAAAACTATCAGTTCACATTGTCAAACTTCAGAATATTAGTTTGTTGCACTTTATTATATGTATAAGACCATAGTGTATAGGTTATGTGTAATCATAAATAATACATATGTGTAAGTGTAAAAATAAAATAGCCCCAAATTTATAAACACTAACAGAGAAGTGAAGATTTGAAAATGACATATGTAATGAGTGTAAGATGCTTATATAGTGTAAAAATATACATAACCTGGTGTCTTACAATATAAGTTCATACATATAATTTGTTAATCAAACACTGCTAAATCCATATTCATGTTTAGACCTTTAGGGAATAAACTATTCAGTCGGAAAATCCAGATAGTTTCCCTTTGCCTAAGTCTGGTATATCTATTGTATAATTGAGATGTGGGGATCTGTTCTATAGGAGTGATTAGAAAAATATTGGTGTCCCCATTGTGTTGTAAATTACAGTTTCAAGATACACTATGATGTTTGTAATTTTTCTCCATATTATTAGTATTCATTCCACCTATCTCTTATTTTTCTGCAGGTTCTACCAACATATTGTATCCCACAAAATTGGCTTGTCAGAATATATATAATGTATGTAGAGTTACATGTGATATAACTATGTATCAGATAAGTGGTACCTGCAGTATATGATTTGAACTTGTTAGTACCTGGCTTGAAAAATTTACACATTCTACAATTTTTAGTTAGGCATTTAAAAACACCTTTTTTCTTTATAATACTGGTGGATCTATTTTGTTGTGTATTTATATTCCTCCTACATTTGTTGACAACAACTTTAGTAGGTGCCAAGATGTTTTTCAAAGTCGGTGCCCTTCTATAAACACATCTTGGTTGTTCATTCAGTACACTACCTAACCTTGGATCTCTACGTAATATCTTCCAATGTCTATTTAAAATTCTCTTTATCTGGTGGTTAGAGATATACTGTGTAATGAACATAGTTTGTTGTTCATTTTTATTTTTTTTGTCGGTTTTGAGTATTTGTTCATTTCTACCCTATTCTCTGACTCTGCTTTCATAAAGCTCTGTTGTATTAAATTCATATCCTTTTTCTATGAACCTTTTGGTTAATATTTTACTCTGGTTTATGAAATCTGATTTGTGACTACATTTTCTCATTAATCTCTTAAACTGTCCATATGGAACATTACGTTTCCATGGAGTATAATGAATATTGTAATAATCCAAATATGTGTATATAGAAGGGTACCGACTTTGAAAAACATCTTGGCACCTAGTAAAGTTGTAGTCAACAAATGTAGGAGGAATATAAATACACAACAAACTAGATCCACCAGTATTATAAAGAAAAAAGGTGTTTATAAATGCCTAATTAAAAATTGTAGAATGTATTTTTTTCAAGCCAGGTACTAACAAGTTCAAATCATATACTGCAGGTACCACTTATCCAATACATAGTTATATCACATGTAACTCTACATACATTATATATATTCTGACATGCCAATTGTGTGGGATACAATATGTTGTTAGAACCTGCAGAAAAATAAGAGATAGGTGGAATGAACACTTCCGTAATATGGAGAAAAATTACAAACATCATAGTGTATCTCGACACTGTAATTTACAACACAATGGGGACACCAACATTTTTCTAATCCCTGATCCCCACATCTCACCTATACAATAGATATATCAGACTTAGGCAAAGGGAAACTTTCTGGATTTTCCGTTTGAATGCTTTATTCCCTAAAGGTCTTAACACGAATATGGATTTAGCAGCGTTTGATTAACTATTTATATGTATGAAATTATATTGTAAGACACCAGGTTATGTTCCATATGTATATACAGTATATATTTGTATATACATAAACACTAGTTTTAGCTTACACAACACGTCTAGTATAGACAAAATCACTATAATGAACTTTGCCTTTTTTAAAACAAATATTGATCCCCACACAACAATTTAATGAATTTGATCACTATATTGCAATCTTACCTTGTATGAGATCACAAAGGACACCTTGCACTGTCATCTTATACATCACACATTAGGGAACCATAGTAGATATTAATTAATAATTGATGATATATATGAACCTGATTTCATGCACTATAAGTTCATTCTTGACTCTTACACCTCTGCCCTTTGCTTAGCTAAGCAAACCTACTTCTCTTCTCTTATATCCACTCACTCCTCAAACCCCAAAATACTCTTCTCCATTTTCAACTCTCTCCTCCACCCACCTGCACCACCCCCCTCATCTGCATTCAGTGCTCAAGACCTTGCCAACAATTTTTTCAATAAAACACTTGCAATCCGAGGAAACATCCCGACACAAACCTGCAATCTCCCAACTCCACTCCCAGTCACCCCCTTTGCCACTCTCTGCACCCTCCTCCCAACCACTGAGAGTAAAGTGGCTTCCCTTTTGTCTTCCTCACACCTCACTACCTGCCCACTTGACCCTATTCCTTCACATCTAATTCCTCCTCTGTCTCCCACCCTCACTTCGGCTCTTGCTCACATATTCAACCTATCCCTTTCTACCGGCTCATTCCCTGCCTCTTTCAAATATGCATAGGTCACCCCCATCCCCAAAAAACCCTCCCTTGACCCTAACTCCCCTGTAAACTACTGCCCCGTATCACTGCTCCCGCTAGCTTCAAAATTACTTGAAAAACTAGTCTTCAATCGCTTAACCCTCTTCCTGTCCTCCAACTCATTGCTCGACCCCCTGCAATCTGGCTTCCGTCCTCAACACTCAACTGAGACTGCCCTCACCAAGGTTACTAATGATCTCCTTTCTGCTAAAAATAAAGGCTACTACTCCATACTCATCTTACTTGACCTTTCTGCTGCCTTTGACACTGTTGACCACCCCCTTCTCCTATGGTCTCTCAGCTCTCTTGGTCTCTGTGACACTGCACTCTCCTGGATTCACTCTTATCTCTCTAACAGATACTTCTCCATCTCTTTTGCTGGTGACTCCTCCTCTCTATTACCTCTGTCTGTTGGAGTACCCCAAGGCTCTGTCCTGGGTCCTCTACTCTTCTTTATTTACACTTCTTCACTGGGTAAACCTATCAACAGCTATGGCTTCAGCTATCATCTCTATGCTGATGACACCCAGATCTACCTTTCCACCCCTGCACTCTCTCCTTCTGTCAATTCTCACATCAGCGACTGCTTATCTGGCATTTCCTCCTGGATGGCCTCTCACCACCTAAAAATAAATATGTCCAAGACTGAACTACTTCTAATTCCCCCCTCTAACTCCACTCCAGTTTCTAATTTTTCTATCCCTGTTGGCGGCACCACTATCTCCCCATCACACCAAGTCCGCTGCCTCTGAGTCAGGCTTGACTCAAATCTGTCCTTCATTCCCCACATCCAACTACTCTCTTCATCCTGCCGCAACCACCTTCGCAAAATCTCCAAAATTCATCCGTTTTGGAATGCTGAAACTACTAAAACAGCTAATCCACTCCCTGGTAAATTCCCGACTTGACTATTGTAACAACTTACTAACTGGCCTCCCTCTCTCCCGCCTCTCTCCCCTCCAATCCATCCTAAATGCATCTGCCAGGCTAATCCACCTCTCTCGATGCTCTGTTTCTGCTGAACCTCTCTGTGAGTCCCTTCACTGGCTCCCCATTCACAACAGAGTTAAATTCAAAATTCTCAGCCTGACCTACAAAGCCCTCACCAATGTTGCCCCACCCTACCTGTCCTCACTCATCAACAAATGTACTCCTGCCCGTCTCCTAAGATCCAACGATGATCTGCTTCTTGCGTCCTCTACCATCACCTCCTCTCATGCTATACTACAGGACTTCTCTCATGCGGCACCAAACCTCTGGAACGTACTTCCTCAAGCTGTCAGACTTGCCCCTAACCTCTCCTCTTTTAAACGTTCCCTAAAGACCTTTCTGATCAGGGAATCCTATCATCCGACTTATTAACAAACTAACTTCACTTTACTAATAGTTGCCCTCTATCTCCTCACTACTATCATTCTCACCTTTGCAGTCCCCACCTCCTGTCTCCCATCCTCCTACCCATCTAGATTGTAAGTTCCCAGGGGAATAGGGCCCTCAATTCTCCCTGTATTTGTCTTATCATATTGTTTCTCCATTGTACTGTTATCCTTGTACCCATGGGCAGCGCTGCGGAATCTGTTGGCGCTTTATAAATAAAGAATAATAATAATAATTATCATTATTCTTATCACGATTTAAAATAATTATATATAAACTTATTATTATGTATTTATTTCCAATTTTTACACTATATAAGCATCTTACACTCATTACATATGTCATTTTCAAATCTTCACTTGTCTGTTAGTGTTTATACATTTGGGGCTATTTTATTTTTACACTTACACATATGTATTATTTATGATTACACATAACCTATACACTATGGTCTTATACATATAATAAAGTGCAACAAACTAATATTCCGAAGTTTGACAAATGTGAACTGATAGTTTTTGAGATCGATTCCAGTGGGTGGTGTGATTGTGGTATACAATTGTAGTCACTGTCAATGATGTCCCACCATCCATTGCTTGAGTGGCTGTCACTGCCATTGAGGTATCATCATCCATTGCTTGTGTCCCGTGGCTGGGGTCACTGAGGGTGGAGGTCCTTGTACGGAGGAATAACGGGGGCTCTGTGGTCCATCTCTTCAGTATGAGATCGATGGTAATACTGTTGACTCTCTTTTTTATGAATGAACTTTTCCAAATTATCATATACAATAGAGGTAGAAGAGGAATTAGCCAATTAGAACTACACAATATCAGATGTTTAGTCACATGGCCACATGCATCACCAATAGCTTAAGGGTGCAGACACGCTAGTAAGAATGACAAAAACACGCCCATAAAATACCCTTTAAACAGCAATGACTGATATAAAATTCTACATGTTTTATGAAATTATATTGTGGCGAGATGTATTAGCACACTGAGAATCACACAAAGAAGGGACTTTTAGAACAATTTTTAACTATCATACTAAAGCTGTATTAAAGTGTCATTCTCATACAGGGGAGAGTTGTAGGTTGTATAGGAATTAGCCAATTAGAACTACACAATATTAGATGTTTAGTCATATGGTCATACGCAAAACCAATAGGCAGAGTAGACTCGATAGTGCGAATATTAAAAACACGGCCACAAATTAGGCTTTAAACAACAATGACTGATACTAGAATTTTATACATGTTCAAAACAATTATATTGTAGCTAGATGCATTATCACTTGGAGAGTCACACAAAGAAGGGACTTTTAGAAAGATTTTAATGAATATGTTAAGGTCGTTGTATGGCGCCTATTTTATACAGGGGGGAGTTTCTAGGAAGGGGAGTGTTTTTTGAATGTAACATATTTGATTGGATAATATGTGTATAAAAGGCTTACAAAAACTTTCTAACAATATCAGCCTGATGAAACAGTGTTATACTGAGAAACACATCGCTGTGTTTTAGTTTTGATAATAAATAATATTTTTTTAATCAAAACTGATTTTTATACACATTTTTTAGCAAGTAGTATATATTTGAACACTGCCAATTTCTTGCTATTTGCTATATGTTTCTTTTTGTATCCAATCAACTACTGAGAGATATCCATTTTATGTTCCTGATATGGCTAAATAGTTAGTCAGACTACTCTAGAATGTCTGGCCTGCAAATATAGCACTTGGAAGTGCTTCACCAAATGTGAGTGCAAAAGATTTGGTATCTTTTTTTATGTATTATACATATTGCGCTATGGATGCTCTTTGCTGATATATCTCAAGGAAGAAGATAAAATATTCTCCTACCTATTTCTATTTTCTAGAATTTCTGGCCTGTCCATATAGCACTTGATAGTGCTTCCTTAAATGTGAGTGCATATTATTCACCTTTATATACTCCACCAACATTTGGAACATATTACGGTATGGGCGCTTTCTATTCTGTTTATTTATAGGTGTATTATCATGGTGAGAGGCCATCTCACTCCTGAAGAGCTGCCTGCATCTTGTCCTTAACACTATTTGGGATATCACAACCACTTCTTTCCCAACTACAAGGACTATAAGGGACTTCTTGAACATTCTATTACAAATATCCTATTTTATTATTGTTAACATTGTTTATTTTTATTATTTTATATTTTATTTTATTATATATATATATATATATATATATATATATAATTTATTTATTTTTTTATCTGTTACGAATTATTGTCAGATACAATAATTTCTTTACAATACAGCACCTAATAACTCTCCTTTTAAGTGGTAGTGTTTTTGTATCAACTTTATTGGTAGCCGGGAGTGTCCGGGCGTAGGCCATGTTTAGCCATAAAAATAAGAGCTCCTGATAACTCATGGATAATCTGCGAATTACCTGAACATTTACAAAAAATTCAGACTTCTGTTACCTTGACGCAGCTCTATGAAACATTACCAGACCAATCTATACTATTTTTAAGAAGATTGCATTATCTGGAACACCGATACCAGACTGTTAGCTATTTGAGGCGGCCTCACCACACCATCTCTACCCCCCCCCCCCCAGCACTAACATGACCTACTAGAAAGTTTAAGACTAGTGCTGTCACTAGTGGACCGACATCGAACAGAAAATTATAATCTCCCGCACAGCTCAGAGACATCAGTATTGTCAGTGGACATACCTCTCTAAGCTGCAGATATCTCCACGTGGCGATCAGGACCGGAAGGCTTCTGTATACATGAGTGCCTATGAGAAAGGGAACAGCACGAAGGTAGCTCCACATCTTCGCCTCTTAGCTTCACATCTCTCTTGTACAGAGCCGCACATGCAGCCACTGATAGACTCAGAGGAACAAAAGGACGCTAATAAGCTAAGGACTGGGGCTCTGTTGCCAATAGAGGTCCGACCCTTTGATGGAGGAGACAAGATCAGGAAAGTGCTACCTTGGAAGCCACTTGCTAGCCCCACAGATGAAGACCTCCACAAAAGAGCTGGCATCGAATGAGGAACGGACTGATCTGAAGTCGCTATCGAACAAGCTCTCTACAAACTCCATTAACAAATTACTATCCCCTACACATACTCACTATTGACTAACTTGGACACTCTCATCATATGGTTGTATGCACCTATCATAGATAAGATTAGATGCTAATGCTAGATTACTTAGCACAGAATTAATATAGTAGTTCCAATTTTTTGTTTGTTTTTTGTGTGTGCTATCTGTATATGCATATATACAGTTTAACTTGCAGACGAAGTAGCTAATCAAATCCCTTACAGTAGCTCTATTAGATAAGGTACACTAAAAAGCTGATACAAATTAATGTATTTGTGTTAAAAGAATGTTTGCATTTCATTTATCACCCTTTCTCCTTTCATTTATGTTATTTGATCAGAAAGGCGTGGTGCCAGTGGCCAAGGCAGGGCGCCCACATTAAACTAAAGGAGATGATATGTATCTTGTTCAGACCTTAAGGAGAGATCCATCATATACAATTATGTTTGGGTGTATTGCCCACAACCTAACATTTTGGCACTCAAAATACTATATGTTATTGTGTATGCAATAGAGATAAGTCTGGGATATGTGGAACGGATAAATAGAAGTCTTTGACTCAAAATCCTGCCTATTTTTTCATCTTTGACAAATATTTTTGTTCCTTCTGGATTCTGTTTTCTGTTCTCTTATTAAGGGGTCTTGCATCATGACTTTATATAAGGAATTCATGTATCTTTATTGGTTTTCATCTTTAATACGCATATGTTCTACAACCTTTTCCTAGCAACTTAAGCAAAGGGCATAGTACATACCGGAGCAGAACTACTCTTATTGTTTATAACTCTGTTTATAAAAAGTTGCTCCAAGATCCCTCCTTAACCCCCCGCCCCCCAAGAGATATGATCCTTTATATAATAGCCCCTGTGCTCCTTTAGCTCTTACTCCTACCTACCCCTAAGACATAATCTATTTCCTCCAACAGCCTTCCAGATATTGTGTTGTTGTTAATAGTTCCATAAACTCTTACTAGACTCTAAACATGAGTGGTTTTGTATTAGTCTTCAAAGGTGCACATTCTTGTTATTAGCAGCTTGTTGACATTTTTTTTTACATTATCTACTACCTAACCTATCACAAGTTGTAAAATAGTTTATAAGGGCCCCTAAGTGCTCTAAATTGATGATATAGTTTCTTCTCATTTAGAGCCCATAACACTTGAAGACTAAAACCTGCTGAAATTATCCTATAAAATTTTAAATGGAGGTTTATCAGTTGGGATCCAAAAGCGGTCCCCTACTGTTCATGGCTGTCTTCTGTAGCTTCATACCCTCTGTAGTATAGTGTGGTCCAAAAGTGGCCTCAGACACCATTTAGAAGATACACAATTACACTACTGATTTATTTTAAACAATGCCATATAACTATGCTATGTATATTTTTGCTGAACTTCTTTCAGATGTATAAATTGAAACAACCTTTATGTATGGATTTTACTGAAATGCATTATTTTTGTGCTGGGAACTAAACCTCAATAAAAAAAAAATATTTAAAAAAAAAAACTTTATCGGTAGCCAAGGAAAATTTGCAACATAGTGTAATTCCATAAAGAAGTTCCTCCTTTATTAAATAAAACAGTGCTTTCAAAAATAAGGCACATAGAATGTCTTTCCTGTAAACCTGTTCAATCAACGCCTTTTAACAAGAACTTTCCTTCCGCAAATACACAACTGTTTCATTTGAATTTTTAAGTGCATTACCGCACCATTTCAAATTCTTCTACTTTTTTTATTTACATATTAGGATGATTTTAATAATTTTTTTTCAAAAGGGCATTACATGAAGCAAAATCTTTCATGTGAATGAAATATCAGAAGAAAACAGTCAATGTGACCTCCTTTTAACTCCCATGCAAGCTGTAGGGGCCTGCAACCCCAAACTATCAAAGTAATAATACAATACCAGCAGCACTGTGAACTTGAGATACTAATACTCAGCTGTATTCCAGCATAGAGGGGACAGAAAAAGACAATGTTTCGGGCTACCTACCATGAAAAAGGGCAGATAGCCCGAAACGTTTTACTGTTCCCTCTATGCTGGAATAAAGGTGAGTATTTGTATCTCAAGTTCACAGTGCTGCTGGTATTGTATTATTAATGTGAATGAAATACCACTATGAAAATATATAAATCTAAGGGCTCCATGTACTAAGCAGTCAGCGAGCTACCCGCAACAAATCTCGCGTCAAAACTCGCAAACTGATATGTACAAAGTCGTCAACTATGTTCAAACTTGCATCTTTAAAATTGCGAGCGTACTTATCCGCCAAATCTCGCTACCTCTCCATTTTTCACTGTAATTAGACACATTTGACCACCAACTAGCCAAAAACGAATGTACTAAAAAATCTATTTGTCCGCTCGCTACAATTTCCGCTCCCACCTCGTTATTTTTGCCTCGCCACCTTTTAGGTGGCGGGCAAGGTACAAAACAATAGGAAAGTCAATCTAGACGCCAGTCTAGACATATATAAAAGGCAGTAATATCAGCATTGTACTTACAGCATAACTGGCGTCTAATTTGTCTCTCATTTCCATGTACATAAATTGCGCCAAATTTGTCAACTGTAATTAAAGAGTAATCTATATTTTAAATTTGTATTGTATAGTTGTCAATCTTTATAATTATTTTTATATTAATATTTATATATTATCAGATCCAGATGAAGCCATATCCAAATTGTAAATAAATATTACAAAAATAACGCTCTGTTATCACTCTTCAAAAAATTTTGAACAATAATAAAGTTGTTTAGATAAGTTGAACTTTTATAGGAGCAAAATTCTATTCCCGCGACTACTATGATGTTCGTGACACCTTGCATGTCACGTGTTAATAATTGGCCAGACAATTCAACTGAAAGTTAAGTACATCAGCTTAGTCGTGGCGAGCGAGGCGTCAAATTTATCAATAATCCGCCACTGCTCGCGGCGGGCTAGACTTGTCTATTTATTGGGGGATTATTAGTACATAGTGACAGCGGACACCATTTCGCCCGCGGCGAGTAACGGCGAGTTTATCCGCGTCTAAAATGACGGATGAATTGACGGCTTAGTACATGGAGCCCTAAGTTTTGCATTTAAAAAAATAAAAATAAAATTAAGTTAAGTTAAAGTTGTTTATTTTGGTCTTTGATTTTAACTGATTATAATTCTAACTGAAAATGCACGTATGTGCAGTCTTCATCTCTAGGGTGCAAAATAAATCCCTAGGGATTTATTGTTCCTTGGTTTTATAGGACTCTGCTGTTCTATTCTTGGACAATGACATAATCATTGTGCATTAAAGCAAAAATTTTGTTTTTTGTTGTTTTTTTTTTGTTTGTATGAACATCCATATAAATATTTGCAGAATAAAATACATTAAAGGGACACTAGACACAATTTTTTCTTTCATGATTTAGGAAGATCATGCATTTGTAAACAACTTTCTAATTTACTTCTATAATCTAATTTGCTTCAATCTCTTGATATCCTTTGTTAAAAAAAGAATATTTTAATCAGACATCCTCAAATTTGGCCCTCCAGAGGTTTTGGAACTACATTTCCCATGATCCTCAGCCAGCATATTAGCTGGCTGAGCATCATAGGAAATGTATTTCCAAAACCTCTGGAGGGCCAGGTTTGAGGATGTCTGATCTAAATAGACTCAGTAGCTGCTGATTGGTGGCTGCACATAGATGCCATCTGTGATTGGCTCACCCATTTGTATTGCTATTTCTTCAACAAAGGATATTTAAATAATAAAGCAAATTAGACAATAGAAGTAAAATGGAATGGTGTTAAAATTATGTTATATAGTTGAATCATGAAAGAAAAAGTTTGGGTTTCATATCCCTTTAATGTCCCTTTAATACTTTCAGGGTCAGATGAGAAATTAAAGGTGAATGTGATTAATGACATAATGTAATATTACTGGAGTATATTTCAGGTAATGGCAGGGGAGATAAAATATAATGTATGTTTTATTTATTTTATTTCCCTTGTCACTACAATATCGTTATAGAAAATTGTTTCTGAGATGCCAAAGGCAACAAATAGCTCTGTCCACCTGCTTTTTTTTATATTTAACAAGAAATATAAAAAGATAAAACAAACTGAAAATGAGATAAGAATTTCATAGTTATACATCTGAGAGCAGTATCGAGTTTCATTATATTTATTTTTCTAATAAGCTGTGATTTATATTGTTGTCAGCTAACTATTTTTATAAAAAAAATATCAAATCTGTAGAATAACAATTAAATTACCTAAGTGCAATTATGTGTATTTTTTTTATGACTCCAACATTAAAGCACTGAACAAATGTTACATTTGCTGGATACCCCACATTAAATATACATGCAATGCTAGTGAAAAAAAAATGTAAATTAAACAAATTTACTAATAGCAAGTAAAAACTTTTTGAGAATAATTATTTTTTTTAAATTTATTTTACAAACGGTAGAGTCAATGGCCAGAATTAAATTAATGTCATTAATATTTTGCAGCGGAACAATATTGTAGAATTTTGCACTTTTGTAGTCTTACCACATCACAGCTACGAGTTGCGAGATCAGCTCTATTCTAATTTCACAGTTGTTAACTCCTCACAGAGCCCTGAGGATCAAAAGTTTTGTGAAGCGGCAATATATTCAAAAGAGATGCAATGTTGAGAATGCCGGCGAAATATTTAAAAGTGACGACATTACTCTTTAAAGGCAGCACCGCAGAGGCTTATACATTGCATTGGGTACCGATGCTCGCAAAATATTCCAAGTAGCATTGGCACCAACATTGTCAATGTAAAGTAAAGGATCCCTTTTAAATATATCACACACAACCTAATAACTATACCTATTTACCCCTAAACCAGCATAACCCACCACCGCAAACTAAACCTGCACTAACTAACCTTAAACCGTCAATAGCCCACCACAATTATCTTCCTAACCTATTAACCCCTAAACCCCTAATAGCCCTCCGCAAACACCCCCTACATACTTAACCCCTATACTGCCAATACCCTTAACATATTAACCCCATTACTGCCACAACTCCCCTATGCAAACTGCTCCTACACTACTTAACTACCTAACATCTAAAAAAAAACACCAACCTCTAAGCAAAAACCCCCTAAGTTACAAAAAATAACTAACACTACATTTACAAAAAATAAAAACCATACAGTTATGCCTGTACTAAAACCATCTTTAAAAAAAAGAAAACACTCCAAAATAAAAAAAAACAACTAAACTAACACTAACAGTTACTATAACAATAGCCCTTAGAATGGCTTTTTTATGGCAGTGTTCTAAAGTGTCACAGCTTGTTTTCAAATAAATACTGCAACCCCCACCCCCCCAAAAAAAAAAAACTAGTATAAAAAAAGAAAACTAAACTAAAAAAAAAAAAAAAAGTATTGCCCTTAAAAGCGCATTTGGTAGGGCATTGCCCTAAAGTTAAACAGCTCTTTTTTTTGGGGGGGGGGGGGTTAAAAAACTAAAAGCTCCCACAAAAAACTAAAAGCACCCACAAAAATATTTAAAGCTTAACCCCAAGGTTTTGGAGTCACCAACTTGACTCCAGTAGTGCGCCTCTTCTTTCTTTATGGTGGTAAGAGTTCATGAGTGGGAATTCAACTCCTGGTTCATAGGGGGAGGCAAAGGTACCGTACACTTTACAAGCTTTTCAGCCATCTCACCTCTCTGATATCCCAGTCTAACGTATAGCTGAGAAAAGGAGAAAAATAGAGAAGCAAAAAAGGACAAGGTAAATGAGGTGCATACTAAAACTGCCGCCTATTGGAAAAAATATAAAAAGTCGAGTCTCATGGACTCTCACCACCATGAAAGAAGTTAATTTATCAGGTAAGAGTAAATTTTGTTTTCTTTCATAAGATGGTGGGAGTCCATGAGTCCTTACTCCTGAGATCTAATTCCCAAGCTGTGGAGTCCATGAGGAAATGGGTGGCTAATAGTTTAGTCAGTCACTTAATTAACCACTAAAACTGTAGGACATTCCTGGCAAAAGCTATCCCAAAAAAAAGGAGAGTAAAGATGACCAAGCTGCTTCTGGGTAATCTACACAACAGAAGTCTCCTTTTAAAAAGCACACAAAGTAGAAACTAATCTAGTAGAATGGGCTGTAAAAAATATGCAAGTAAAGCCATACTTAATAACTGCTTTAACCAGGAAGCTAAAGCAACGGCTGTAGTCTTCTGACTCATACATGGACAAATAAAAAGAACCCTTAAAAAACTCATTATTCTAAAAGAAACTAAGATAAGATACCTCACAGAAAAACTAAGAAACCAAACACTCTGCTGGTAAAAATATTGCAAAAGACACAATGACTTTCAAAATAAGCAGAATGTATAAACCATTCATAGGTTAAAAAAGAGTTTATAAAACTATTAAAACCAATAGCCTTCTCAGGAAAAGAAGATGTCTATTTGATATATTGTGACTAGATATAAAACAAAGATCTAAATGTCAGGGTTCTTATCAGAAACATTCAGATAAATCCTTGTCTAAATTATTTATAAAAACTGAAGAATTTCTAAGAATTCTGAGAAATATTGGCAAAAGTCATGTTTTTCACCAGGAACAAGGGGCATTTATTTCAAAACTGGTTACAGGCTGCATTGCCTAAATAAAGGTCTCCCCTATCTTCTCCAAAACCATAAAACCTAGTTTATGAATCAAAAGATCAATCTATGGGTTGTTAAACTAAAGCTCCTGAGATAAAAGAAAAAGAGGAATATTGAGTGAGTAGTAAAGACCAAAAAGGAAACCTAGACATCCAATTTAGGTCTGCATAACCAGTACAGCATGATCAAGCTGGAGCAATCGGAATTACTGATTAGCAACAGCGCTTGATTCTAACTAAGCGGTAAGGAATAAAATTTCCATTACGGTAGTAAAGTTGGAAACTGGTGATACAGAGAATTTTTAGTACCTCAATAGAAACTGGACCTAATATCGGTAGACTTTATGAGCCTTTGGTTCTTATCTACTGTCAAATTCTATGTTTTACCTTCAAAAACTTACTACACAAATAAATGAATACAAATTCCTTCTATAAAACAGTCCACTCTAACATATGCAAAATAAAAAACTTGGAAACAGATAAAAATAACTAAAATAAGAAATAGACAGACTCATCGAGATGAATATTCACAGGATACTAGAGTCTAAATAAATAAACTGCATAAAGTATAAATTATGCACAATTTAATGAGTTTTAGGTGAAAAACATTTACAAAACGTGATTTGAATATGTGTTTTCTTGGAAAGACTAACAACATACAGGGTACATCATTGGTCATTAAGCACCTCTTTTTGTAGGATGTACCCTGTACGTTGTTGGTCGTTAAGGGGTTAACAAAGGCCTAGATTGCAAGTTTTTCGTTATGGTGCGGTACGGTTATACCGCTGAAAAATTGGCCATTTTGAGTGCAATGGCTGGTAGCGCATATTACGAGTTGCGGCAGTATAGGCTGTAACGCAAGCATTTTAGCCTTGATTTGAATGTGTGCTTTCTAAGTGCTGCATTTGTAATAATTGCTTCTCCATTGATTTATACCTATGGAAAATTATGATCAATTAGGTAATCTTTGCACTTAAAGGGACACTCAAGTCAAAATAAACTTTTATGGTTAAAAAAGAGCAGCAGTTTTAAGAAACATTCCAATTTACTTCCATTATCACATTATCCATATTCTTTTTATATTCACACTTTCTATGGAACAAGATCCTACCGAGCATGTGCACAAACTCACCGGGTATACGTATACTAGTCTGTGATTGGCTGATGTCTGTCACATGATACAGGGGGCCGGAAAATGGGAGAAGAAATACATTTGTCTGAAAAAAAATCTACTGCTTATTTTGAAATTCAGAGTAAGTGTTATTGCATTGTGTTTTTATTATGCACTTGTTAATTATGCAATTCTACTGATTGAGTGGTCCTTTAAATACTTTAGAGTCATTCACATAAAATTTGTTAAGAAGTCAAATTTTTTTTTTTTGAAAAATATTTTTTTTATTGAGGTTAAAGTCATAGGTAACAAACAATGTTCCACCCACACAAGGTAAATACAAAATATAAAGCAGTATTAATACTTAGTACATAAGATGAGAACGGTGCAAATCAGGTATTCATGTTAAATAATAACAAAAAGGTAGTGAAAACTATCAAACTAACCTGTGCAGGGGTAGGAATGACCTCTTTTTTTTTTCTTCATAAACCAGCCACTACCATATATAACAAGACAAGATATAAAGTAAGCACACGTGTTCAGGAATCCTAATGACAAGGTAGATATTGCGTAGAATAGTTTAGGATTATGGAAAGTTAGGCATCTCTGAATTGAAAAACCTTATGAATTCAATTATACAAGTAGGGTACTTATAAGTATACATGGGTAGTAGTCTGGCTTGAGGGAGGGGGAAGTCAGTGGGCCAGAGCCACTTTAAGTAGAGTAGGAGGGGTGGGGGGGGGAGCCAATTAATATGACAAGTTTGTAAATGTATTAAGACCTCAGAGCTTTAAGATAGACTACGACATAGACCATTCCTCTATGTATAACGTGAACAAATTTAAGCTAGGGCATGCAAGAGTAAGGGTAGTTTCCCGAGTAGGATATAGACAGGGGGGGATAACTAGGTAAATTAAAAACTAAAGATAAAGAGGACACCCACATAGCTATACATCTCTAATACCGTGTACGCTGTCAGCTACTGCATATATACCTCAACTATAATCCCTAATTTATCTGACATGCTGAGCCGTGTCTTCCCAGTTAACACGGCCCAGCAGTATCCGTTAGACCATGTATTGAGGTACCACAATATATCAAAAGTAGTCCCTCAAACTGAAAAGTAATGAGTTCAGCTAAGGGTCTGCTCTCCAACGGACCCAGTGTTTCTGGCGTGGGCGGTAGGGCAAATTGTACGGCTATATATCAAAGTATTCCCCGTATACCTCTGATATGCAAAAAGCAGCGCTATCTCTAATGACAGTTGTAACAGGTATCTAGTGGGAAGCTTTATAAAAATATAATATAGAGGTGTTAAGTAGGTGTGTAAATACCTGTCTACATAATGCACAGAGTCCCTCCATTTAACCTGCTATCTTAAGAGTTGTAGAGGGAGCAGGGTCAAATATAATAGAAAGTAGTCTCTGCATCACGCTAAAACAAGTCAGACACAAAAGTAACATACAAGAGGTATATATCGTTGTCCTTAAAGGACAAATTAATGTACAAGAGAGCAATAGTAAGAGATGGGAAATCCCCTAATGTGTCCAATGTAGAATGCTTAAACATTGTAAATATTCCTGCGTTATACAAAATATACAGTAGGCATAGTTAACAATAAACAGGCAATAATACACTTCTATGGACAGGTATAAGATAAGCTAACATGGTGTTAATACCTAACTTCCTGTCTTATGTTAGTATTACATTCAAATAGACAATTATATGGCAGTTGTAGTTTAACTAACTAAATAAAGACATCTTAACACTACCAGTTTACCCTGTGAGGACAATGAGATGAGCGGATATTATAGTAGTGTTAGTGAAGCATACAAAATATACCTGGTAAAAATATAAATACAAGCGGATAACAGCATAGTAGCACAGTATAACAAGACACTGGTCAAGATTTCGAAGTTGTGTAGCAATGGCAAGGAACCATTAGTCCTTATGCGGGGTCTTTAGCTAGCGCCAACTATAGGTTCAGAGTGATCAACTTAAGCCAGGTTCTAGAGACACCTATCACTGTTCACATAGGAAACTACTATAATATAACAACAAATAGGTGCTGTATATGCTTGCGTACAAGTGAGTTCAAATGTAATTGCTATAGTGTTGACCCAGTAATATTAGAGCCAAAATGATTCAAGCTAAGTCATATAAAATATTAAGAGCAGGCCTAGGGTACTAGCTTCTGAGGGAGCACAGTAAGACTAGACATTAGAATCCAAGTCCTTATTGGCCAAGTTATATAAGTATTTCTGAAGTCTATATTCAAAAGGACTGTATAGAATAGATGAGCAGATATATAAGTCTTAAGCGTTAGCTGCATAAATTATAAAGCAGAGAGAATCATTACAGAACATGTTAATGGACTTAAATGAGTGCTATTATTATCTAAAGATAAATGAGCAGATATATAAGTCCTAAACGTTAGCTGCAAAAAAAAAAAAAAAAAAAAAGACAGAGAATATCAAGCGCTATCTGAATATTACCCAGATGAAACATATTATGACACTGGACACTAACAACATCATATTAGGTATTTCCAAAATATATACTCAGTTTTAAACTGTATGAAGATGTGTTAAAGTAGCTTCAATCTGTAACTTGAGCAATTATTATATCATATAGACATTTAACCAAATAAACAGAAAATAATGTAGTACATAAACATTTGGAAAGCTATCTGTTGCAGGATAGGGATCTAATGGAGTCCGACAGTAGGAGCAATGTGGTTGTACAATTTAAGTAACTCAAGTCCAGTTTTGAACAGTCACTGTCCTGGGGTCAGGGGTGACTCAGCCCACCCCTAATCTCACCGAGTCTAGATTAGGTTTGCGGTCAGTGCTTCCCAGCATTTGTGATGATCCTCTATGAAACCTAAGGTGATGCGGCATCAGGTCTGTGATTGTCAGGATCCCGTGGGCCCAATTAAAATGGGATAACAGCTGCGTTCTTCGATATGGGATTCCAGATGCAGACTTCTGATTATCTCTCCCCTTCTCAGATTGGAGGCTTCTGCTGCTATCTGCATTCACTATATGAGAATTACAAGTTCCTGCGTCTTGTTGCTCCAACCTACAGCTTGCAGGTGAAGCTAAACAGTGTCCGGGCTGCAGGCCTTCAGTGACTCCTGAAACTGAATACTGCAAAGTGTCATCAGGCTCTTGCTCTCTTAGTAGAGCGAACTTAGGGAAAGTTTCACAGCTGGTAGTGGGCAATTGACAACCGCACTCATCTAGTACATCGGGTAGGGCTTCAGAGTTGCTAGTATGGAGGATCGTGATGGGGCCCGTAGTGAAGGAGGATGTCATAGCTGTATGTATAGTATCCACTAGGCTCGCCTGGTAGTAGTCAAGCCGATCACATAGCGCTCTTAATAGAGAGACCTCCAGCTCCATGACGTACAGGCTTATTTGATACTGGTGCTGATAACTCCGTATAGGTGCCACTTCTGTAGGATAAGTTGATGCGGGTGCCGGGAGTGGAATACAGAGCAGTCTCTGACAAAGATGGCGACTCGCGCCACTCAAATGGAGTGTTATAGTAAAGTTAATGAGCCGCTTATCCGTCTGTTGTGTCGCCGCGCTGAGTCTTTGCAGGGTTGATCAGATCGCTACTGCTCTATGTTCTTGTAATGGAAGTGGGGTCAAGAGTACTCACAGAAATGGCATTTGGGCCTGTTAGGTACATCCTTGGCGTTGCAGACCGGGGTGTGAAATATGTGCTTTCAATATCTACCCCAATTTAGGTGCCAGATCCATCTTAGGGTACTTTTGGTGTATACCTGTAGTCCTTTTTTGCAAGCCCTTTGAGATAACTTCGAGTAAAGCAGTACATAAATTATTTAACAGAGGAGCTCCTTCAGTGTGCGACTGCTCCCGAAGAGAAGTCAAATTTTAACTCTCATAGTGCTTACGACTTTGCTTAGGCTATCAAATACTTAATGGTCTCCCCAATAAAGGTGTGAGTTGTATTTTTGTCAGTGAAGATTAGTAAAAAAATAAATAAAAAACTGGAGTATTAGTTCAAATTTAAGTAAAAAAATTTTTTTTACTTAAAAGCATATGAACCCCAAAAATTTTCTTTTGTGATTCAGATAGAGAATACAATTTAAAAAAAAATAATATAACAATATATATATATATATATATATATATATATATATATATTCATTAAAATTATGGGGGGGGGAGATAAAAAACTGAAATTAAAATCCTCCATGTCTCAAAATTAAATCAATGAAAATATTTTCATTGATTTATATATATATATATATATATATATATATATATATATATATAACACACAGAGAAAACCCAGCACTCACTTACAAGCTCTCAGCTAAGATTTAAAAGCAAAAATGGAAAGGTTAGTTACCGCATCTGGCCAAATGGGACAAGCTCAGGTACCACGTCAAGGTCCTTTCCAATACCTGAGAACCTAAAACAGCCACACAATGCAAGCTTTCAAATCCAAACAAACTGGGAACAAGGGAAGGGTGCACAGGAATATGTAATCACCCTAGACATATACAAAACATGAAAGGGAACTGCACTCTCATACCGGACCGGGTACACATCCCATGACCCTGCAACATGCTCAGCCCTGGGTGCCACTGGCACTCACAGGAAGCTGTGCTGTCCCCAGAGCCACAAGCAGTGAGTGCTGGGTTTTCTCTGTGTGTTGTATTAATTTGTTTTGTAATTTTCCCTATGGTTCTTGCACCCAGACCTGTCTGGGGTTAACTGCTTGTGACTCTGGGGACAGCACAGCTTCCTGTGAGTGCCAGTGGCACCCAGGGCTGAGCATGTTGCAGGGTCATAGGATGTGTACCCGGTCCGGTATGAGAGTGCAGTTCCCTTTCGTGTTTTGTATATATATATATATATATATATTTAACGTTTTTCACGAAAAAAAAACAAATTTTTAACCTATGAGGAGAGGCTAGCCAAACTGGGTTTGTTTTCTTTAGAAAAAAGGCGCTTAAGAGGTGACATGATTAGTTTATATAAATATATTAAAGGCCCATATACAGAGATGGCAGGAGCTCTGTTTATTCCAAGAAAATTGTTTGTGACCAGAGGTCACAATTTAAGGTTGGAGGAAAGGAGATTTAAATGTTTTTTCACTGTAAGAGCAATAAAATTGTGGAACTCATTACCAAAGGAGGTAGTGAATGCCAATACCCTAGATACTAGGGTTGCACCGATACCATTTTTTTATGACTGAGTACAAGTACCGATACTTGTTTTCAAATACTCGCCGATACCAATTACCGATACTTTTTTTTTTAATGTCATGTGACAGTTTACCAAGCACAATACAGACTAATTATTTAAGATTCCTTCTTTATAATTATAAAGGGCTGTAATTCAAAAGACATTATGAAATAATAAAAAAGTTCACTTAACATGTTTATAAATAAAAAATATTACAATAAAATATTAAATTTAAAGGGGTAATACAATTGGGTTGTAGGGCTGTTATATAATATCAATCTGACATTTGTATGGAGGTTCGACTCTAAGTCTTTCACTTTCCACACTACTGCATGGGGCAGAAAGATATTTTTGGGCCATTTTTGCCAGAGCTGGAAATCTGTTTATTAACTGCCCAGTACTTCAGGGGTTTGTCTGAATCAGGTACAGTGATCTCTACTACAATAATACAAATAAGAGCAATTTGTATTGTCAGAACAGTAGTAAACAATTTTTACTTTAGTCTCCACTCCAGTTTAAAATGCAATGGGAACATGCAGTTTGAAAAAACGTCACAAGATAGCATATGGGTAGGAAGTAGAGGTATCGGTTTAAGTATCGGTGCATTTGCACGAGTACAAGTACTCATGCAAATACTTGGTATCGGTACCGATACCGATACTAGTATCGGTATCGGTGCAACCCTACTAGATACATTCAAAAATTATTTGCATACATTTCTGTCTATAAACAAAATTCATGGATATGATTGCTAGTATTAAATAGGTCACCTTTTAGTGGGATTATTTAATCTTAACTGGAGCTTTTTGTATATATTTTAGATTTGTATAGGTTGAACTTGATGGACTTTGGTCTTATTTCAACCTCATCTACTATGTTACTATGTTACTATGTATCATTTTAGCATCATAATATACTGCTATTTCATAGGCATGATATATATTTTTTTGTGTTTAATGGCACCTTTAAGTATTAAAACAGCCTCTGGAAATGAAAAATATCCATTTTCATCAACTGCTTATTAACACAACGTTTTCACTTTTCATCCTTTCTTAAGTCAGACAGGGTCCCTTTAAATTATGATGTAATCATTTTTAACTGTGAAAATATGAAGTTAAATCTATTAATTATTTTTCTCTGTAAAAGTACATACATAATCCCCATTCAATATAAAGAACATGCTGGACATTCTTATATACACAAACCCAAAATTATGTTAAAAAAAATAAAACTCAACCCCTGAAATTTAAACACATTATTAGCCTGTCAAATTGAGGTCTAACACAATGTTTCTTAAAAAAAAATGGTTTGACAACTACGTTCTTTTCAATTATCGGCACAATACTGTTCACTTAAATCAAATCGAAATGTGAAAGCTACTGGGAAATAAGCAAACAGTCAAAAAATAATGGAATTCTAAACTCTCTAAGGAATAATTAAGAATATAGTTGATTGACTGGAAATATATTTAACGTGACTGCTGAAGTTTTAATGAAAACCACCAATTTTTTTTTACTGTATTTTATAGGTTTTATTCCTAATATATTCATTTTCTTGCATACAAATTTCTAACTCACTAATAAACATCAATGTGCAGCATAAATATTTATTTAATTTGCGCACTAACTGTGCTTAAAGGGACACTGAACCCAATTTTTTTATTTTGTGATTCAGATAGAGCATAGAATTTTAAGCAACTTTCTAATTTACTCCTATTATCAAATTTTCTTCATTCTCTTGGCATCTTTATTTGAAATGCAAGAATGTAAGTTTAGATGCCGGCCCATTTTTGGTGAACAACCTAGGTTGTCCTTGCTGATTGGTGGATAAATTCATCCACCAATAAAAAGTGCTGTCCAGAGTTCTAAAACCCAAGAAAAGCTTAGATGCCTTCTTTTTCAAATAAAGATAGCAAGAGAACGAAGAAAAATTGATAATAGGAGTAAATTAGAAAGTTGCTTAAAATTGCATGCTCTGTCTGAATCACGAAATAAAACATTTGGGATCAGTGTCCCTTTAAAGTAAAAAAATAGTGCAATCGCATTAGCATTAATATTAAGCTAAAAGTAAAAAATTATCACGCAAGCAAAAGTCAGACGCACACTAACTTCAGGACCTTTTATACCCCGACCGCTCTAACTTCCTATCCCCATAGACTTCTATAGAGCACTGGAAAACAAGAGAAAAGAAGAGCGCAACTGGACTCAAGCGAAAGGGGATTTTTTGATATACAATTAACATAGCTAAAAGCAATAGGTATTCAGCGTACCAGATGAAAAAAAAACATATAAGCATGTCAGACAGAGCTGTCTTTGGAATAAAGCATGTTACCGCTTTAGAAACACCTTCATCCGCTGTAGGGTAGTACTCTCAGTATCAGCTGTTTCCCCTGGATAGCGTGAGGCTTGTCGGCTGCTTGTTTAGTAGACTGAAGGTTCCGGTGTACAAAGGAAGTCCTTGACTGTGTTTCTGTCTTTTCCAGGTTATTAAAGGCATCAGAGGAATTTGCATAAATACTTCAATAAAATGTGGCTAAAACACAGTCACCTAGATTGCGAGTTGTGCGTTAGAGGCTGTGCGGTGCTAACGAGCAGTTTATGCTCACCGCACTCCAATACCAGCGCTGCTTGCGTTAGCGGGGAGCTGGTGTAACGTGCTCGTCTGCGATTTTCCCATAGGAATCAACGGGAAGAGCCGGCTGAAAAAAAGTCTAACACCTGCAAAAAAGCAGCGTAAAACTCACTAATGCAGCCCCATTGATTCCTATGGGGAAATGCATTTTATGTCTACACCTAACACCCTAACATGAACCCCGAGTCTAAACACCCCTAATCTTACACTTATTAACCCCTAATCTGCCGTCCCCGACATCGCCGCAACCTACATTATATTATTAACCCCTAATCTGCCGCTCCTGACACCGCCGCCACCTACATTATACTTATGAACCCCTAATCTGCTGCCCCCAACATCGCCGACACCTACATTATATTTATTAACCCCTAATCTGCTGCCCCCAATGTCGCCGCCACCTACCTACACTTATTAACCCCTAATCTGCCGCCCCCAACGTTGCCACCACTATAATAAACATATTAACCCCTAAACCGCCGCACTTCCACCTCGCAAACATTAGTTAAATATTATTAACCCCTAATCTGCCGGCCCTAACATCAACGCCACCTACCTACATTTATTAACTCGTAATCTAGCCGAGTGTTTTTTAGCCACAAAGTACACTAACACCAAAAAACTACCTATTAACCCCTAAACCGCCACCCTCCCGCATCACAAATACTATATTAAACCTATAAACCCCTAATCTACCGCCCACCCACATCATTGAGACTAAAATAAACCTATTAACCTCTAAACCGCCAACACTAAATAAATCTAGTAACCCCTAGTCTTTTTGTTTTTATAGGGCTTTTAGATTAGGTGTATTTTTTATTATTTTGGATAATTTTGTTTTTTACTTTTTGCAAATCATACGGCTAGATTTAGAGTTTTGTCGGTAACGACCCCCGTAGCTAACGCTGGCTTTTTTCTGGCCCACCTTTAAAATAACTCTAGTATTAGGAGTCCACAGAATGGCTGCGTTAGGCTCCAAAAAGGGAGCGTACAGGCATATTTAACGCTACTGCAACTCTCGATACCAGAGTTGCTTACGGACCCGGCCAGCCTAAAAAACATGCTTGTGCACGATTCCCCCATAGGAAACAATGGGGCTGTTTGAGCTGAAAAAAAAACTAACACCTGCAAAAAAGCTGCGTTCAGCTCCTAACGCAGCCCCATTGTTTGCTATGGGGAAACACTTCCTACGTCTGCACCTAACACCCTAACCTGTACCCCGAGTCTAAACACCCCTAACCTTACACTTATTAACCCCTAATCTGCCGCCCCGCTATCACTGACCCCTGCATATTATTATTAACCCCTAATCTGCCGCTCCGTAAACCGCCGCTACTTACATTATCCCTATGTACCCCTAATCTGCTGCCCTAACATCGCCGACCCCTATATTATATTTATTAACCCCTAATCTGCTGCCCCCAACGTCGCCTCCACCTGCCTACACTTATTAACCCCTAATCTGCCGAGCGGAGGTCACCGCTATTCTAATAAATTTATTAACCCCTAAAGCTAATTCTAACCCTAACCCTAACACCCCCTAAGTTAAATATAATTTTATTCTAACGAAATAAATTAACTCTTATTAAATAACGTATTCCTATTTAAAGCTAAATACTTACCTGTAAAATAAACCCTAATATAGCTACAATATAAATTATAATTACATGGTAGCTATTTTAGGATTAATATTTATTTTACAGGCAAATTTGTAATTATTTTAACAAGGTACAATAGCTATTAGCATACAAAGAGAGAAGCACTCTACCAGGAATGAACAACAGCTCAGTGGCTTGTTCTATGGCGATTTACCACCGGAAGCAGCCTCTTTTAGACCAGTGTGCTTTTCACAGAAGAAAACTTTCCTGAAGTATATCAGTCTGATCCTGCCAATTAAGGTCAGTCCAGTCCCGAAATACCAGGCAATTCTCCTCTGAACAAGGAACATGACAACCCCAGACGATCGTTTCGGCCTCCTATGGGCCTCGTCAGTGAGGTGCAGCCACATTCCTCTAAGCACACTGGGCAAGGAGTCCACGTCTGGTTTCCCCCATCACCCATAAGGAGACTTCCCCAGGGTCATAATAATTTGCATACAAAGAGAGAAGCGCTCTACCAGGAACGAACAACAGCTCAGTGGCTTGTTCTATGGCGATTTACCACCGGATGCAGCCTCTTTTAGACCAGTGTGCTTTTCACAGAAGAAAACTTTCCTGAAGTATATCAGTCTGATCCTGCCAATTAAGGTCAGTCCAGTCCCGAAATACCAGGCAATTCTCCTCTGAACAAGGAACATGACAACCCCAGACGATCGTTTCGGCCTCCTATGGGCCTCGTCAGTGAGGTGCAGCCACATTCCTCTAAGCACACTGGGCAAGGAGTCCACGTCTGGTTTCCCCCATCACCCATAGGGAGACTTCCCCAGGGTCATAATAATTTGCATACAAAGAGAGAAGCGCTCTACCAGGAACAAACAACAGCTCAGTGGCTTGTTCTATGGTGATTTACCACCGGAAGCAGCCTCTTTTAGACCAGTGTGCTTTTCACAGAAGAAAACTTTCCTGAAGTATATCAGTCTGATCCTGCCAATTAAGGTCAGTCCAGTCCCGAAATACCAGGCAATTCTCCTCTGAACAAGGAACATGACAACCCCAGACGATCGTTTCGGCCTCCTATGGGCCTCGTCAGTGAGGTGCAGCCACATTCCTCTAAGCACACTGGGCAAGGAGTCCACGTCTGGTTTCCCCCATCACCCATAGGGAGACTTCCCCAGGGTCATAATAATTTGAATACAAAGAGAGAAGCGCTCTACCAGGAACGAACAACAGCTCAGTGGCTTGTTCTATGGCGATTTACCACCGGAAGCAGCCTCTTTTAGACCAGTGTGCTTTTCACAGAAGAAAACTTTCCTGAAGTATATCAGTCTGATCCTGCCAATTAAGGTCAGTCCAGTCCCGAAATACCAGGCAATTCTCCTCTGAACAAGGAACATGACAACCCCAGACGATCGTTTCGGCCTCCTATCGGCCTCGTCAGTGAGGTGCAGCCACATTCCTCTAAGCACACTGGGCAAGGAGTCCACGTCTGGTTTCCCCCATCACCCATAGGGAGACTTCCCCAGGGTCATAATAATTTGAATACAAAGAGAGAAGCGCTCTACCAGGAACGAACAACAGCTCAGTGGCTTGTTCTATGGCGATTTACCACCGGAAGCAGCCTCTTTTAGACCAGTGTGCTTTTCACAGAAGAAAACTTTCCTGAAGTATATCAGTCTGATCCTGCCAATTAAGGTCAGTCCAGTCCCGAAATACCAGGCAATTCTCCTCTGAACAAGGAACATGACAACCCCAGACAATCGTTTCGGCCTCCTATGGGCCTCGTCAGTGAGGTGCAGCCACATTCCTCTAAGCACACTGGGCAAGGAGTCCACGTCTGGTTTCCCCCCATCACCCATAGGGAGACTTCCCCAGGGTCATAATAATTTGCATACCAAGAGCTATTAAATAGTTAAGAACTATTTAATAGTTACCTAGTTAAAATAATAACAAAATTACCTGTAAAATAAATCCTAACCTAAGTTACAATTAAACCTAACACTACACTATCATTAAATTAATTAAATAAAATACCTACAATTACCTATAATTAAACCTAACACTACACTATCAATACATTAATTAAATACAATATCTACAAATAACTACAATGAAATAAATTAACTAAAGTACAAAAAATAAAAAAGAACTAAGTTACAAAAAATAAAAAAATATTTACAAACATAAGAAATATCTTACAACAATTTTAAACTAATTACACCTACTCTAAGCCCCCTAATAAAATAACAAAGCCCCCCAAAATAAAAAAATGCCCTACCCTATTCTAAATTACTAAAGTTCAAAGCTATTTTACCTTACCAGCCCTGAATAGGGCCCTTTGCGGGGCATGCCCCAAGAAGTTCAGCTCTTTTGCCTGTAAAAAAAAACATACAATACCCCCCCCCCAACATTACAACCCACCACCCACATACCCCTAATCTAACCCAAACCCCCCTTTAATAAACCTAACACTAAGCCCCTGAAGATCTTCACCCAGCCGAGCCAAATTCTTCATCCAAGTGGAGCAAGAAGAGGTCCTCCATCCGGTAGAAGTCTTCATCCAAGCAGGGCAGAAGAGGTCTTCCATCCGATTGAAGTCTTCATCAAAGCGGCATCTTCTATCGTCATCCATCCGGAGCGGAGCGGCAGCATCCTGAAGACCTCCGACGCAGAACATCCATCCTGGCCGACGACTGAACGACGAATGACAGTTCCTTTAAATGACGTCATCCAAGATGGTGTCCCTCGAATTCCGATTGGCTGATAGGATTCTATCAGCCAATCGGAATTAAGGTAGGAATATTCTGATTGGCTGATGGAATCAGCCAATCAGAATCAAGTTCAATCCGATTGGCTGATCCAATCAGCCAATCAGATTGAGCTTGAATTCTATTGGCTGATCGGAAGTATTATATTAACTATTTTAGCTATTAAATAGTTCTTAACTATTTAATAGCTATTGTACCTGGTTAAAATAAAAACAAAGTTACCTGTAAAATAAATATTAATCCTAAAATAGCTATAATATAATTATAATTTATATTGTAGCTATATTAGGATTTATTTTACAGGTAAGTATTTAGCTTTATATAGGAATAATTTATTTAATAAGAGTTAATTAATTTCGTTAGATTAAAATTATATTTAACTTAGGGGGGTGTTAGTGTTAGGGTTAGACTTAGCTTTAGGGGTTAATACATTTATTAGAATAGCGGTGAGCTCCAGTCGGCAGATTAGGGGTTAAAAATTGAAGTTAGGTGTCGGCGATGTTAGGGAGGGTAGATTAGGGGTTAATACTATTTATGATAGGGTTAGTGAGGCGGATTAGGGGTTAATAACTTTATTATAGTAGCGCTCAGGTCCGCTCGGCAGATTAGGGGCTAATAAGTGTAGGCAGGTGGAGGCGACGTTGAGGGGGGCAGATTAGGGGTTAATAAATATAATATAGGGGTCGGCGGTGTTAGGGGCAGCATATTAGGGGTACATAGCTATAATGTAGGTGGCGGCTCTTTGCGGTCGGCAGATTAGGGGTTAATTATTGTAGGTAGCTGGCGGCGACGTTGTGGGGGGCAGGTTAGGGGTTAATAAATATAATATAGGGGTCGGCGGTGTTAGGGGCAGCAGATTAGGGGTACATAAGTATAACGTAGGTGGCGGTCGGCAGATTAGGGGTTAAAAAAATTTAATCGAGTGGCGGCGATGTGGGGGGACCTTGGTTTAGGGGTACATATGTAGTTTATGGGTGTTAGTGTACTTTAGAGTACAGTAGTTAAGAGCTTTATGAACCGGCGTTAGCCCAGAAAGCTCTTAACTACTGACTTTTTTCTGCGGCTGGAGTTTTGTTGTTAGTATTCTAACGCTCACTTCAGACACGACTCTAAATACTGGATTAGAAAGATCCCATTGAAAAGATAGGATACGCAATTGACGTAAGGGGATCTGCGGTATGGAAAAGTTGCGGCTGAAAAGTGAGCGTTAGACCCTTTTTTGAATGACTCCAAATACCGGCGGTAGCCTAAAACCAGCGTTAGGAGCCTCTAACGCTGGTTTTCACGGCTACCGCCAAACTCCAAATCTAGGCCTTAGTGTTTTTTTATTTTTCGTAATTTTAGCAGGTTTTTTTAATGTTAGATTTTTTTAATTTTTTTGTAGTATTAGGTTTATTTAAATTTGTAATTTAGGATTTTTAATTGGTAGTTTATTTTATAGTGTCAGATGTCGGGGAGCGGCGTGTTAGGGGTTAATCACTTTATTTAGCGTTAGCGATGTCGTGGAGCGATGGATTATAGGTTAATAACTTTAATTAGTATTGGCGATGTCGGAGTGTTTGGACTAGGGGTTTATGTTAGGGTGTTAGCTTTAAAGGTAACTTTCTTTTCCCCATAGACATTAACGGGGTTGCATTAAGGCGATTTGCGGTGTTAGTTTTTTTCTAACACTTTCTCCCCATGGATGTCTATGGGGGAAAGTGTGCAGGAGCACGTAAACTAAGCCCATGGCTTTTGTGCGGTATAGAGCTTAACGCACTATAACGCAAAGCACAAGGAGGTTTTTCAGTAACTCGTAATGGCAGCGCTATAAAAAGTGCGATACCGCTCATTTTATTGCTTTCTTTACACACCCGGTATAGCGCAAAACTCGTAATCTAGGTGATAGGTAGCACTAGGATTTTTTATGCATAAAAACACTTGCAATCCTTGAAGCCTCAAGATGGTTTATTTCACCGATCTACATCGATTTACTGTTGTTTCATATTATAGGGAAATAATAGGCCTATATTCAGATGATAGTATTAATTAATATGAAGGGAAGCCAGTCACAAGAGAAGTAAATTTAAAGAATGGGAGTATTTTATGTGTGTAAATGTATTAATATGAAACAACAGTAAATCGATTTTAGAGCTTATGAATATTAATGAATAAATTTATGAGTGTATAAATTAAATCAATGCATAAATTATATCGATGAATGTATTTAGGAGTGTATAAATTTTATTAATGAATTGTATTTTAAGTTAGAATTTATCAATGTATCGAGGTGATATAAACAGCTCAAATTTACTGAGCAGCTTGGTTATTTTAACAAAATTGTCATTATTTACAATGTATATTTATGAGGCATGTATAGCGTAAGATAGGAATTTAGCAAATGGATTATATACTGGTTAACAAAAATGTAAGCCTGTTTAACGATGTATTTCTCTCACGGCACACCATTCTTTATTTGATCAGAGGTGGGTGTGATAAAGTTAGAGAATCGATTGGCTTATACTATAGTAATAGGGAGGAGCTACCAGCATTTAAACTATGGATCCCTGCGAAAGCTTCATACCTTGTTTGCAAGTCTTGAGAAAGTTCGCACAGCGCCACGCT
Source organism: Bombina bombina (assembly GCF_027579735.1). Classification (NCBI taxonomy): domain Eukaryota; kingdom Metazoa; phylum Chordata; class Amphibia; order Anura; family Bombinatoridae; genus Bombina; species Bombina bombina. The sequence continues at coordinate 146,143,250 of NC_069503.1, read as the reverse complement.
CATAATACAACGCAGGAGACCGTAATCAAGGAAAGAATAACAGAACTCTGAGAATACTTTTTTACCATACTCCGTGAGGCATAAAGGTACATTTAATCAGTATCATCATACCAAGTTATATACATTGTGTATATTATTCAGATTAGAAAAGAAACAAATTGTTATTTGGTGTGACACTCTCATAGTAATAAATTAATATACATGTAAATTAACCAGTGTTTTTACGCAATATAATACAATAAGGATTTGTTAGGAACGTATTTATTTGAAAATTGAGACAATTTGTATTAAATTGAATTTAGGAGTAAAGTGAAATATAAGGGTCAAGGTAAGCGCTGTCTTTTTAGGAATCAGTGGTTGTATCCAAATTGTCAGTTATGGATTCTAAGATTTAAATACTATATCCAAACTCTTTGTTAACCCTTATATCAAGAATATTACATATTCTTTCTGAGACATTTTCTAATGAATGCTATCTTTTATCAAGTAACATCTGTATTAAAAAAATAATCAAATATAAAAAAAGTTAATGCAAGAAAGTGACAGCACTTAGTAGAAATACAAAAAGCTTATTGTGGAAGATTCTTTTAAAACTGCAGTCGTGTCTATTTTTGGAACCCAGACTATCCATAAAAGTAGGCTTTGGGATGATTAAAGGGCTATTGTACACTATATTTTACTTTGCATACATTTTTTTTGTAGATGATCCATTTATATATCCCATCTGGGTGTGTTTTTGTAACAATGTAAAGTTTTGCTTATTTTTAAATATTATTGAGCTGATTTTCAGGCTCCTAACCAAACCCCAAAGTTTTAGATGTATACAGACTCCTGTTTATGTAATGGGTCTTTTCATATGCAGGGGAGGGGGAGTGTATGCTGTTCTTGCTTTCCCAGACCTTTCAGTGGGTATCCCAGCCTAACTTCATCACCAGTGCTAAACTGGGAGCTTCTAAGTACGTTTTTGAAAAGTTTTATACTAGATTTTCTATATCAGTATCTGTGCAAATTCTTCTTTATAGTATTGTTTATTGCATGCAGTTTTATGAAAATGTATGTATTCTTTCCCTTTAAAAATGCAGTATAAAAATGTTACCATTATTTTTCAAAACACTTTTAAGCTATGACACTTGTATTAAATATAATTATCAAATGTGTATATTTGATTGCAATTTAGTATTAGGACTTAACAAAATGTTAATTTTAAAATTGCAAAAATGATATAAAATTAATAATTGCACAATAATTCAAACACATTAGCCAGTCATCATTAATAATACATTTAAATAGATTACATGTTTAACTTTTAGTTTAGTTGTTTTGTGGCAAATTATTTCAATACTTCAGATATTTTGAGTTCATTTGAAAAAGCTAAAAATACACAAAATGTAACAATAACTGTTTTAAACAAATGTTGCTGTTTTTTTTAAATCCTTTTACTGCTGAGCAATTTTCCCACCTCTGTGCTAGAGATGTTACTAATTTAACTTTATTTAAGCTTAAAGGGACAGTCTACTCCAGAAATGGTATTGTTTAAAAAGATAGATAGTCCCTTAAATACCCATAACCAACACAGTTATATTAATATACTTTTTACCTCTGTGATTACCTTGTATCTAAGCCTCTGCAGACTGCCCCCATATTTTAGTTTTTTTGACAGACTTGCATTTTAGCCAATCAGTGCTGACTCCTAGTTAACTTTACTTGCGTGAGCACAATGTTATCTATATGGCACACCTTAACTAATGCCCTCTTGCTGTGCAAAACTGTAAAAATGCCCTGAGATAAGAGACAGCCTTCAAGGGCTTAGAAATTAGCATATGAGCATACCTAGGTTTAGCTTTCAGCAAAAAATACCAAGAGAACAAAGCAAATTTGATGATAAAAGTAAATTGGAAAGTTGTTTAAAATTGCATACCCTATCTGAATCAAGAGAATGTTTAATTTTGACTAGCCTGTCCCTTTAAGCTGCTGTCCAACTACTTCTCTGTTTCCCTGATAATGTATATATTTATATTTATGTGTTATTATGTGTATATACACATAAATATAAATGTATATATTAATATACATATATATTCGCTGCATGACTTACCCTGCATGCTCTAGTTCTCATGCCGTGTCTGACGGCATGAGAATGAGGCTCCCATTGGAGCCTATGGAAGCGTACTCTCATGAGTACAATGTTTCCCTACAATGCGAACACGAGGTCGTGTTCAAATTGCACCTCACTTGTAATACCAGCGCACATTTGCTTTAAAGTGAAAGTAAAGTTTACTACATTCGAAATTATATTAATACT